>NC_062554.1:54699647-54934647 GCF_016906955.1 Phacochoerus africanus | reverse complement strand
CGAATCCCAGCTCTGTTACTGGTGTGACCTCCTCAGAGTCTCATCATTGGGAAAACAGAGATAATCAACCATGCTGCCCATTTATTTCCCAGGAGTAACTGATAGGACACCTGTAAAGTTTCTGGTGCATAGGAGGCTCTTCGTCAATACACGTTGCCTTCTCTGACTTTGCACCCTTCCTGGCCTTGTGACTCCGTGAATATGGAAGGAGTCAGGCCATTCTGGGGGCCTGGGATGATTTGCTCATTCATTTGCCCTTTCATTAACACACACTTACAAGGTGTTTGCTTTGTGCCACGCCCAATTCAGAGGATTAAAAACAAAGATCAAGAGAGACAACCTCTCTAGGAGTTCCCGTCTCGTGGCGCAGCGGAAACGAATCTGACTAGGAACCATGAGGTTGCGGGTTTGATCCCTGGCCTCGCTCAGTGGGTTAAGGATCTGGCGTTGCTGTGAGCTGTGGTGTAGGTCACAGATGTGGCACGGATCCCGCGTTGCTGTGGCTCTGGTGTAGGCCGGTGGCTGCAGCTCCGATTCGACCCCTAGCCTGGGAACCTCCATATGCCACAGGTGCGGCCCTAAAAAGCAAAATAAATAAATAAATAAATGGCAAGGGAAGTCTTCTGCATACTTGAAATTAAAAAAAAAAAGGAGAGAGAGAGTGAGAGGCAACCTCTGTGTCCTGGTATACTTGAGGGGCCCTTGTGCCTGGTACAGAAAAAATGCTTCCTGTTGATGAAAGGCAGGTGTGTTGGCAGCACAGCCATCCATCCCTCACATTGGACTTCATGCTTTCAAAGCAAGGGCATTCTATTCATGATACAGGAAGGGGAGACTCTATAGTGTTGGATTTTTTTTTTTTTTTTAATATTAGAGGCTTTAAGGAGTTAGGATCACTGCGTTTTCAGCAACTTAAAGAATCAAGGAGTTCCCTGGTGGCCCAGTGGTTAAGGATCCAGTGTTGTTACTGCAGTGGCTCGAGTTCAATCCCTGCCTGCCTGGGAACTCCCTTATGCCATGGGTGCAGCCAAAAAAAAAAAAAAAAGAATCAACGTCACTTGGCCATCACTTGGCATCTGGACTTCAGAAGTGATCCGTCAGAAAAGTATCTTCCGTGTACACGAATCTCTGTCTCTGGCACCTTATGGGTCAGCACAAATGGTGTAGGCATATAAACGTATATATATGGATTATCCTATAGATTTTTACCCCCCTCTTCCTTTTTTGTTTTAAATTTCAGGTGGCCAGGAGATGGGGAAAAAGGAAAAACAAACCTAAGATGAATTATGAGAAACTGAGCCGTGGCCTTCGCTACTATTATGACAAAAACATCATCCACAAGACGGCGGGTAAACGCTACGTGTACCGCTTTGTGTGCGACCTGCAGAGCCTCCTGGGCTACACGCCCGAGGAGCTCCATGCCATGCTGGACGTCAAGCCCGATGCCGATGAGTGATGGACACCCTGGGGCTGGGGAAACTCTCCTGAGGCATTTTAAAGAACAACCACGTCGGTCGGACTCTTAATTTTTAATTGTTATTCTATTTTTAATTTTTCCAGAGCTCGTTTTTTTTACATTCAGGGGTGGGAGCTAAGTGAGCTGCAGCTATAATCAATTGTGCGCTGTCGGAAGAGGAGGGCCAGGACTCGTGGGGCGGGTGGGACAAGAAATTCTTGAGCAAGAAGGGCCTTCTTACAAGCTTGAAGAATCTGGCTTAAGGGAGGAAGAGACAAATGTGTCCCATCATTTAAAAAAAAAAATATTCCATGAAAAAAGAAAAGTGTTTTGAGTCATGGACCTATTAGCAAAAGAAATCGATGCACCAGGGGCTAGGAGACCAATAAAAGGCAATTCGTTTGCTTTTGTTTTCAGGTCTGGGAGGGCAAAAAAGTGGGAGGTGGGATCAAATCTTTTGTTTGGGGGATGCACTAAAAACCAAGGACTATTTACCTTTTATTCTCTTTCGAAACAAAGATGGACTTCCATGTAGTGGGGCCAAAACTGTTTTCGTGTTAAAATTTATTCAATTAAATTTTGTGCCAGTATTTTTTTTTTTTTCCTTAAAAATCGTCTTAAGCTCTAAGGTGGTCTCAGTGTTGCGGTATATCATGCAAGTTTGTTTTTATTTGCCGGTTGAGGATTCTGTCACCGTGAAAGGAAACTGTTTATATAGACCCCACTGGAAAGGCAAAGTGCTGTCACTGAGATGGGGGACCCCAAATTCGTGTGACTGATATATGAAGGAAAAATAATGCTGATTTGGGTGCAAGGAAACTGTGCATGGGAATTTCACCTATAATTTTAAACAATTATGATCACACCCCTCTACTTACTTGTCATTCGTGGATCCTCGGGGCTTGGACGTAACGTTGGGCTAAGAAGCATTAAGTCTTGGAACTGAATGTATTTTTTGGACCACACCTGGTTTGGGACCACAGCAAATGTAGGAGCACTGTAGAAGTCATGGAAGGGGGATTGATGGGGAATGATGGACCTGGTTCTGGACTGGTTTTGTACCTGCAACAAATATGACTTGGAATAAAAATCTGTATGCATAGGCATTACCCCTCAGGTATTATGAAATAAGTCCTGAATGCATGTCATTCCAAACTAACACTCTGTCCTTTCTTTTTTATGTCTTATTTTTTTCCCCCAGCATCTCACATGTATTGCTTCCCCTACTCTGTTATTCAGTAGAGAGAAATGTACAGCTTTCTGATGGGTGAGTGAAAGAGTAACTGCAGACATGACATGAGTTGGAGCAGATCTGATAGAGCCATTGAGATGTCCTGGGTTTTAGGAGCAATGGAAATTAAGGGAGCATAGGAATAAAATGTGGCTCGGCTGTCTTGGGGGAGAAGTGCGAGGCTTTCCTTCGAGGAGTTTAAGGCAGCTGAGTCGGATGTCAGGTGAGACTGGGTGCGTGGGCAGCGTGCATAGCGCAGATCCCATTAGGGCCCCGTGCTTGGATCTGCTATCCTGGCACAGGGTGAGGGAAGGTTAGTAATTGCAGAGCAAGGAAGACCAGACTTGAAGGCAGAGGAAATAGAAGGAAAGGAGCTTAAGGGAAGGAATAAGGTGGTGCACGAGATTCAAATTTCTTTTTAGTTCCCCCAGAGTTGAACTATACACATGGTCAACAGAGGCAGTTGTGAATGTTAATCTGAATATGGGGTTCATTCAGGGAGGGGGGGACCAATATCAAACTACTGAGGAAAACTGCCTGGTACAATTAGAATCACCCCCATACCGTACAGGTGCCCGATGACAAGGAGGACAGCAGAGGGATGGCTTTTTGGGCTTCATTGAGCGAGGTGAAGACACATTTAGGACGAGCTTCTCAGGGCTGGCCCTTCTTGGGCCCCAGCTGAGAAACTGGAAGTACTAACTACCTTCTAGCATCTTCAAGAAAGTGGATTGTTTACTCCTCTTGCAGACCCTGAATGATCAGGAACTTAGCTCTGTGATTCATGTGTTTCCTCCTGCCGATATTATCGGAGCATCCACTTGGAAAGCAAAGGCAGAATTTCGCCCAGCTGTGTATTTTGATCTTCTTCCGGATGCAGGTGCCTTAATGAAGCTCTCGAAATATTTTAGGAGCTGCTCAGGGAGTGTTAGGCAGAACTGTTTGGACTACATTGTTTTCTCTTAGATTATGTGATCTTTGTAGGGCACTGGCAAAGACGTGTGCGTGTGTGCGTGTGTGTGGGTGTGTGTGTGTGGTGCATGTGTTTGCAGACATGCAGACCTGCAGCTGAGCTAATCCCGGGGTTTTCTTGTGAAGTCTTTCCACATTTCAGTCATGGCTGAGAGTAGACCCAAAGCCAAGCATCGGTCATTGCTTGCTGTTTGCCATCAGGCATAAAATCACTTTCTCAACTCATCAACCTTTCCTTTTAAATTTATGCTGAGAACTCCCCGTGTCTGAATGTATCTAACTCCTGCAGTAATCCCATAGCAGATAAGATGTAAGCAAGTACCGCCTCGTGCTCTTTCAGCCGCCTGTTTGCTAAGATGCCCTTTCTCTCTCTGTCCACCATTTTCAGTCTTTGTAGACAGCAGATTAATTCAGACAGCTTTGTTGATCTGGCCAGATGCTTGTTCTCTTTCTGTCCGAAGGCCAGAGACCATCCCAGGAAGAGTGGTGGGTGGCTTATACACTGGAAATGTAGCAGAATTGTTGGATTGATGCTTTGAAAAAACACATGTGAGCTTCAGAGGAAGGATGGGCAAATCTGGTTGAGCTGGTGAAACTCACTTTCCTGGAGATGCCTTAACCAACGTTGGTTTGGGCGGTGCGGTTCAGAGGTCACTTTTGTTCCCTCCTGCCTTGCCGGGAGGGACGTCCCTACACAGAGCCCTGGCTTTGTGGCTGTGGGGATTCGAGGTAGCATTCCAAGATCAGATATGCTTTTCCTCACTTTGGAGATGAACACTCTGGGTTTTAGAGCATTAACCTGCCTAATCTTCATGGTGAAAATGACATCTCTATTCTAGTCATGCTGTGCATGTTGCTTTCTCTGTTGGGGTCTATATAAATGTGTTGAACTCTTACCTACATTCCAAAGAAGTTTTGCGGAACCATAAATATATGTATGCATATACATATATAAAATATATATATTAAAATGAAATTATCAGGAATACTGCCTCAGTTATTGAACTTTTTTTAGAATACTTTTTTTTTAAGCTGAGAAGTATAGGGGTGAAAGAGATGTTATATTGTGTTTGACTATTTTCCAACTTGTATTTTCATATAATTTATATTTTTTAAAAGCTGAAAATTTAAACGCAAGATGAAAAAAGGAAAAGCAGGTGCTTTTTAAAAATCAGAACTGAGGTAGCTTAGAGATGTAGCGATATAAGTGTCTATGTGTTGTTTTTTTTTTTTTAAATGCAAAAACATTTCTTATGGGGGAGTTTTTTTGTTTGTTTATTTTAGTAGCTGATGCTGGCACATCATTTTGCTGGAGAGTTTTTTATATACTGTAGCCTGATTTCATATTGTATTTTAAACTGTGTGAGATTAAAAGCAAAGAAATTCATTCATAACGATGTGGGTTTGGCTCCATTCTTTTCTGTCTGGTTCATGTGTGAAAGCAGGACCGATTAACCAACCAGAGACAAGCCCAGGAAGGAATGCGACTCCGTCTTGCTGATCTCACTCGCTCTGGACCGTTCCAGATAAAAGATTTCCTAATAAAGTGAGAACTACAATAGGACTATGTGGAATTGTAATCTCCCATCCCAGTTGCTGAATAGATGGTGTCATCCTTTGTGGAATGTCCCTGGCCTCGTCAGACCTCATTTTGATCATGTCTGGAGGACTAAGAGGCACATGAAGAAAATTTTTAATGACTCAACAGATAAACACTTGATTTCACCTGGGTCAAGTTCCAGGTATTCATACCGGGAGTTGACCATCTTTAGGCCATGCAGAGTGCAGGACCCACCTTCTCCTCCCAAACTCTGACACTAATTTTGCCCTGTGCCCATTTGGACCCATCACATCCATCTCCTTGCCACCCCCCCCCCTCAACTCTTTCATGGGGGCTGAAAATTGGGACTGATGATATCTGTCCGAAACCCCCAAAGCCCTCATCATAAATAAAAACATATTTATAAGTGCCCTGAGGAGGAGGGCGTAGGAACTCATCTTGCGTGGTGCTTTTCTCTTGTTGTTGGAACTGTGGAAGGTGGATGTTTTTCATTAACACCAGCATTTGCAACACGCATCCCAACTCCCAGCTGGAAAGAGAATTTTTGCTGAATTGTTCACAAAGAGCACTCTGTTTTGGAAAATCAGTCTCCTCGGGCCTGGAGCTTTGAGGTTTGCTGAATTCATGTTAAACACTGACTGTGTGGTCCAGTGGTCAGGGAGCAGACTGGCTGCAAGAAGGTCTCCAGGTCTACACCTCAGCCCAGTCACGGCCACTCACTGGGAGACTGTGGGAAGAGGGCTGGAGGGCTTTAGATTTTTTTCATCTTCAGCTGCCAGCCTGGGCAAAGCCACAACTCTGGAGCCAACCCGAGGCCACATCGGAGCTTCTGTCCCCGCCATCCACAGAACACAGAATAAGTTTCTGCCTCACCTAGGATTTGGTCAGAGAATTTTCCTTCAGTGCCAAGTTGCCACTTTTGCCCCAAAGTAAGTGACTGAATGCTGATTGGGTTCAAAGATACAAGGTGCTCTTGAATGAAACCAGCTTAGGTCTCTGTTTCTCAGACTAGGGGCTGGAGTTCAGCGGGGGACTCTCAAACCAGTGGGCTTTGGTGATCACTTAATGATACCACTGGGGCTGCCATAGTGAAGCTTTGGTGGTGGCAGATGGAGGAAAGACAGTATTGTCTGCAACTATCTCCAGATTTGGGGGAGTGGGAGAGGGTACGGATAGAAGGAGATGCAGGAAAGAGCAGTCATTCAAAAAAAGCTAGTGGTCAGAAATCTACAGACTTTGAGATGCTTTGGGGAGGTTGTAGGATAAGGAAATTGCCCAAGGATGATCTGGCTCCCATGGCTATGGCTTTGGAGCAAGCTATAGCCCCCACGACAAAAATGAGTTATTAAATCACTTTTAAAAATCTGTGAGCAAAAGAGCTTGCCTGTGTAATGAAGTGTACTTGTTTTAACCTAAAATGGGAGAGGATCGTGATTTATAATGTGAGTGGAGCAAGCCAGGCACTGGCGACTACAGGGCACACAGGGGCTGACTCTGGGCTGAGTCTACACCACAGAGATGTTCAATGTGTCTGTCACAGCAGCAGGACGGCCCTCTACAGCTCAAGTGTGCCACGGGGTGGTCTTGGAACTCTGTCATTGCTGTGTAGAAACACCCAGAGACATTGAGGGGAGGCTAGCCCCTTCGAGATGCACAGGAATCTCCCATTTTACGTCCAGCAGCTCAGCCCCACATGCTCACATCCCTGCCTCATCCCTGCAGAATTTGGGTGTGCAAGCCCGGTGAAGATACCCCTCCAGGTCCCATGTTTCCTTGGCATGAACTGATTTTATTCTGGAAACCTACAGTGGAAGAGAGCATGAGAGGTCATCGCGGTCATCAGAACCATGTGACTTCTGAGCCCTTGTTCTTTCCATCATGCCCTGTTGCCTCCCAAGGACTCCGCAAGTTCTCCGTTGATGATGCTGGCTGATGGCTCACCATCTATGGGGGCCCCCGGCCCTGGTTGCTGAGAGGGATGCTTCATACACCAGCTGTGGGACAAGGACGGTCTTTTTTCGGTAGGGAAGCTTTGTCACTCCCACACCCTTTCCAACCTCTTCATTCTCCCCACACCGCTCCGGAAGGTGGTTTGTGGGCCAAATCCAGCTGTACTGAGGTCTTTCTCCAGCTCAGATGTGGGGTGACTTGCCCTTCCAAGGACTGGCCCATGTCACTTGATGGGTTTGTTGCCCAGCCTACTGCTGGTGGTCCACTGCTCTTTGGGATCCCTTCTTGCAGTGAGAAGTCTCTCCAAAGAACAATAAATCACAGAAGAGAAAAGCGCGGTTCTGGCCCTTCTTGCAGCGAGGCAGGGATTTAAGAAATCTGATCAAAGCAGATGTTGAGGGATGGGTGAACATTTTTAAAAGCTTGCGATGGAGAGAAAAACAAAAATAAAAAAACACTGGTTGGGAATGTCGAACCCCAAACTCTCGGGGGAAGGTAGCTTTGGCCTCTCCACCTCCTGGTCAGTGCCATTTCCTGTTTTCCTGAATGTCCCACTCCCTTGCCTTTTTTTTTTTTCTTTTTCTTTTTTTCCATTTTCCTGGAAAATATTTCTATCCTGGGAAAGCCGGTTTCATCCGATTGCCTGGTGTACCCCCATGTGTTGACACCCAGGCAATGACAGGGATGACCCTCTGCCCATAGCAGCACGAGGGACGCAGTGATCTGCAGGGCAGTCCCCAGGACCTTTGCAACCTGCCAGCTTCGTGTCTAACTTCTCAGCCACAGCAACTTGCACGACGCTCTGATGCCAGGTCACCTCTGGTCTCTGCAGGTGACATCACTTGGAGGAACAAGGTGGTTTTCAGCAGCCACCTGCAGGAGCTACTGAGGGTCAGGAGAGAACCACCACCCCCCTCCTTACCAGTCCACACTGAGCCCCAGAGACTCGCCTCAGGCAGCAGCAGTCTCTTTTTAACCTCTCTGCGGGGAAATCCTAGAACTTCAGCTGCGGTTCTTAACGCCTTTTCCACTGCTACTTTATGGAATCTCATCCCATTTCCAGGCCACACGTCCTGGTTTCAAGTTGACCCCCATTGGTTCAGAATTGACTGTGACAACTATTTTTCTTAGTTCCGATGGGTCCTAGCCATCCGCTAAGTGCTGATGTTGAGATTGGATCCTGGGGTGGTAGAAGGTCTATTTCTCCCGATTTTCAGAAACGAAAACCGCAGCGTGTCTGAGATCACAGCTCACGGGACTGTAGGATGTTCTGTAGGATGGTGAGACTGCCACATGGATTTATTCAGGTAACAAACATTCACTGACCTCTGTGGTTGGCAGGGGGCTCAGCACTAAGGAAATCGTAAGGGAAAAGATAGACACAACTTTTTCCTTTACTCTGCTTTTAGTGAATTATGGGTTACAGACAAGGAAAGGGAGCATTACATCCCAGTGGAATAAAAGGATGGTTTGATTTCAAGAGGAGCCCCTGGAGTTCCTGTTGTGGCAGAGCAGAAATGAATCCGACTTGTATCCATGAGGATTTGGGTTTGATCCCTGGCCCACTCAGTGAGTCAGGGATCCAGCGTTGCTGTGGGTTGTGGCGTAGGTCACAGATGCCACTCAGATTCCCGCGTTGCTGTGGCTGTGGCTGCGGCTGGCAGCTGTAGCTCCAATTCACCCCCTAGCCTGGGAACCTCCATATGCTGTGGGTGCCCTAAAAACCGAAAAAAAAGGAGCCCCTAACCTGGAAGAACTTATATCTTAAAGTGAGTGGCAGTTAGCTGGCTAGCAAGGGAAAAGACATTCAGCTCGAGGCCTAGAGGTAAGACAGCTTATGGGCTGATAGAGTCTGGGAGTAGTTCTGGGGAAGCAGGTGAGAAGGAGTCATGATGAGAGGTGAGGGAGAGATGATTTAGGGCCTTGTGGGCCAGAGGAGAGTAAAGGGGAGCCCTGAGCATCCGATCTGGGCTTAAAAAGATTATTCTGGCTGTAGAGAAAGAATAGATCAGAGGGGACAAGGATAGAGGCGGAGAGGGACCAGTTGGGATTTCATTTGTTTGCAAGAGAAGATCAGTGAGGGGCTTAGGGGATGGAGTCACCAAGGTGATCGGTGGGTATGTTTGGGCGCTGGGCCACTTGTGCCAGCACCAGGATTTGAGTGGTACCCAAAGATGACTCTTAGATCTTGTGCTCGGTCACCAGATCCCCAGCATGTGGATGAGAGATCTGGAAAGAACGTGAGGGATTAAGTACAGTCCCCTCATTGTGTAGGTGAAGGGAGTTGAGGTGACTTGTCTAAGGTCACACTGCTAACTGGCGAAGAGGCACAATTAGCTCTGCTGCCTCCAAGGCCAATCTTATGTATCTGACAAGGGTTGAGGGCTTGTCCCTCCAACATGGGTAAGAAATAGTCCACCTCTCACCATTCACTTTATTCTCCATCTCTGCTTCCTCTCTGCCTTTCCCTCTCTCTCTCTCTCTCTCTTGTTTTTTAGATATGCACCTGTGGCACATGAAAGTTCCCAGGCTAGGGGTCAAATCAAAGCTGCAGCTGCCAGCCTACACAACAGCCACAGCAACACTGGGTCTGAGTCACATCTATGACTATGCAACACTGGATCCTTAACCCACTGAGCAAGGCCAGGGATTGAACCTGCATCCTCACAGATGCTATGTTGTGTTCTTAGCCTGCTAAGCCACGACGGGAACTCCAATCTCCCTTATCTTAAATACCTAGAGAGGAAATGTCATAGGCTCTTAAATGTCATACTCTTAAATGTCATTTAAGAGTATAGACTCTGGTGCTAAACCACATGGCTTTAAGTCCTGGCCTGGCCACTTTTGTGCTGTGTGACTTGGGGCAAGTTAATCACCTTCTCTGTGCCTGAATTTCTTCATCCGTGAAATAAGAATAATAGCATCAGCCTCACAGGACTGATGTGGGGACTGATAATTATTATATGTTGATGTTTGACAATAGTAACAGTTTTGTACGGCTAGCTAGCAGTACATGTGTAACTACAGCTCGAGAAAGTGTTTATCTCCCTACTTGGAGAACCATTTTTTCCTCCTGGATTCCTGGAACAAGAAGAAGACTCGGCCATCCCGGGTAAGGGCTCTGTCTGCTGAGATGGGAGTGTCTGCTCCGCCTTCCCCGGCTTCAGGAGGGCAGGTCTGGGTGCCAAGGCCCCCTGCCTGGCGCGGCCAGCTTGCTGCTGCAGCTGCAGGTGGGCAGAGCGCTGGCTCCGGGCTTGGAAAGGCAGACGCTGTTCTGGCCAGCTCCAGGACTCAGCATTTTCCACTACTCCTCGCTCTGTTTGTTTTCCTCCCTGGGCTCCCCCCGCCCAGTGGGGCCTTCTGAATGACGTCCAACAGCAACCCTGGGCCTGCTCCGAGCCCTCCCGTCTCCTCCCGCTGGCAGGCGGGCGGCCGCGGGCCTGGCGGGCCCCTGCACAGGGTTCTCTCTTGCTCACAAAGCGCCATTGTACGGCCTGGTCTGTGAGAGACAAATGAAAGGGATTTCAAAATCAACGGCAAGTTATTTTTTTTTTCACGGAAGGCCTGAAATGCCTTGATTTTCCATCTTGGAAAACAAACCTAAAGGGATCACTGTGCTGCAGGGAGCGTCTTCATTTGCCCTGGTATTCAAGCAGGGAAGCTTCTGGAAGAGCTGGGTTCCGGAGGGATGGGGTCCGAACGCTAGGTGGTTGGGGCCCATGTGGTCCTCCCAGGATGGGATCTGCTGGGGATGGCCTGGAATTTAGGGACCAGACTGTGTGCGGCCTTCCAGTCCTGGAGCTTGGCTCCCACTGACTGAGCTCCTCCTTCTTGTCCCCAACCCCACGGACTCTGCCCCCCACCCCCCAGGTCATCCCTGGCTGCTTTTTTCATTCAGGCCCTCAGCCTTCAGCAGGGCCAACTCAGCAGCCCCGTGTCTAGAGTAGAGGTCTACAGTCCAGGGAGAGCATAGAATAATAATGGAAGATGGGAGGATTTTGATTCATATTTATTTCTACTCTACATGTAGGAAGCCCATTTTTATTTACTGCTATGGACTATGGTTATTGAGCAGGTGCCTTCAAGCATCGTTTGGCTCATGTGCACGCACTCTAAGCACTGTAGGCCAAGTGGGGATCATGCAACGGAGAAGGGGGTCTATGCTGCTGCCTTTATTTCTCTCTGTGCCTTTACGATGGTGTCTTAAAGCATACAAGTACACAATGAATAGATTTTCCACCCAAAATATCTAATTTTACTCAAGCAACCATCACGACATGGACAAGAGGCTTAAGTTTTCCCTGCAGTGTAAGTGGACTGTAGACAATAGGAATAATTCAGGCACATGAAGACAAGAAGAAAAAAGCCAGATTACTTCTTCAATTCCTAGACTAACTTATTTGTCATATATGAATACAGTGAGGTTAGATGATGATAATTTAATTATATGTGGCCAAAAAAATTTCCAAATTATCAACGCTGTATTAAATATCCATTGTCTTTAGTAACCATCAGTGCCCTGGGCACTAATTTTATTATCAATCAATACTAATAGATACTAGCTTCTAATTAGTGCATCTAATTTACAAATAAATATGCATATATTGGACATGATGCTTGGAGATATTTACTGATGGGGGTATAGATAGGCCAGAAAAATTTTGAAATGGCTGCTCTAAAGGAATATTTGCTAGGAGCCAGCAACCTTTCTGCTTATGATGGAGAATGCTCATCTGCAACCAGCTCAAATCAGAATTTAAATTCTGATTCCACCACTCAAGAAACTATTCAATACCTCTGAGTCTCAGTTTTCACAAAACCACAATAATAAAAAAAACCCCACAAAATTTTGTCATTCTACAGAAATCATAATAATAAGAGTTACCTCCTAGGTCCATTTTGGGGATCAATAAAATAATTCATATTAAGTCCACAGAACGAAGCTTAACATATAAGAAGCACTCAGGGAACATTTCCTTCTCTCTTCCTCCTCTTGCTTCTGCTGAGAGACAGGGCAGACCAGACAGTCCAAAATGGAATAGAGCTCACTCTCGTCAAAATCCCCTTCTGGCCCTCAGGGGGCATCACCTTGTGACTGAGAAAGTGAGCTTATGTTTTGCAACACATGACCGGCTGTTGTGGCTCTAAGAGGAGAGAGCGTGTGTGTGTGTTAAAAAACCAGTTCTCCAAGTCCACAAGTTTCTTTTCTGTGGACAGGTTCATTTGTGTCATATATTAGATTCCAGATATAAGTGATAGCATTTGGTATTTGTCTTTCTCTTTCTGACTTCGTTCATTTCATACGAGAGTCTCTAGTTCCACCCATGTTGACATATATATATGTGTGTGACTGGGTCACTTTGCTGTACAGTAGAAAATGGCCAGAACACTGTAAACCAACTATAACAGAAAAAATAAAAACCATTATTAAAAAAAACAATTCTAGGTAGACCTTCCTACCAGCCCTCCTAGTGGCTTCCTAACAAGGGTACAATAAATAGTCCTATGTTGGTTTTAGTCCGTTCCCAGCAGACCATTTTTCTACGTCAGAAGGTGGAACACAACAGTGCCGCAATTGGCAGTAATTAGCCCCCCATGATGCAGCTCAGCCAAAAGTCTCAGAAGTGAATGAGCCATGGAAACTAGGAAGCCCCCACCCAGCCTGGGGCCTGGCCTTTGGCAGAGGATTTGGCACCCCCCAGCTGTGTTACAAAAGAGGCAGTGTGTGGGGGCGGGGTGGGGGCGAGGCTTAGCTCTTAAGGTCCCTCTGCCCTGCTCCCATTTTGCACACAAGGATGCAAGATGAAGGATGGTGGAGCCATCGAAATGTGAGAGCCAGAGCCTTCCTCTCAACCAACTGTCATCTACAACTGTTGCTCAAACTAGGATTCTGATGATCTCGTAAAAGCCACGTACCAGCTTGGAGAGAACATGGACCAACTGGACACAGAGGCCCGTCACCCATGAGACCCCCATTCTAAACAGAGCTTCAGGCTCAAGTCTGAATCCCAGCTCCCCCACTGCATTGCAACTGGACTTGGGAGAGCTTTGTGGGGAGTCAGAGACTCCATCTCAAATTCTAAGAAAAGGATCAGTGAATGTTTCATTCACAATGCTTCTTAGCTGGGGGTTGCAAGGAAAAACAAATGAGGTTTTTACAGCCCAGCTTTCAAAGTACATTGTAGCTATAAGAAGAGACTCACTTCACAAAGAAGCAGCCTCCCCCAGAAGGTGGGGGAGCTGGTCTGGCCTGATCGGTTGGCAGAGACGCTGCTCTAGCCCATTGCTCCCTGGGTGACCTCACCAGGGAGCTTTCCTGCAGTCCATTCCAGACAGGTGACCAACCTGTGAGTCAGACTTACCTGGGCAGGAGGCAGCCAATACGGCGAATACACCTATTCCTATAACCTGACAGTCTTGACCCTTGGCTTCTGAGGAGTTACGCCATCTGGGGACAAAGCAGCCTTTGTCCTTATAAGCTGCCCACAGGCGGTGAGGAAGGAACACCTCCTCTCCCTCTTCTTCCACCTGCCATGCAGGGTCTAGGGCTTATGGGTTTTCTGTGACCCTTTCCCCTACTTCTCTTTTCCCCTCAGGTCAGACTTTTTTGAGTTTCAGGTGATTATACTTGATTTGCGACTCTGCTTTCATGAATAATTTGCCTTGCCTTTTGAAGAGTGAATGCTCAGCATCCAGTGCGGCAATTCCTAAGCCTGTAGATAGTGATACCTTTCTGGGACGTTTCCTTTCTGCCCTGTACTCTTTACTCTCTGAATTTCAATAATCCATCTCGGGAGCTTAATTCTCTTTTAAAAATCAAAACATGGGCTTTATTTATTTTTATTTTTTTTGTCTTTTTGCCATTTCTTGGGCCACTCCCATGGCATATGGAAGTTCCCAGGCTAGGGGTCTAATTGGAGCTGTAGCTGCCAGCCTACGCCAGAGCCATAGCAATGCGGGATCCGAGCCGCGTCTGCGACCTACACCACAGCTCACGGCAACGCCGGATCGTTAACCCACTGAGCAAGGGCAGGGTTCGAACCCGCAACTTCATGGTTCCTAGTTGGATTCATTAACCACTGCGCCACGACGGGAACTCCAAAACATGGGCTTTAGAAGTAGTCGGCCCTAAGGTCAAGCTCGGGGACCTCTGACACAGAACAATCTGTCCGAAGCACTGTTTCTTTTGTGAATAGGTTAATACTTAGTTAATAGAGTTATTATGTTGATCAAATGGCTTTTAAAGAACCTAATATATAGCAAATGCCCAACAGCATTACGTTTCTTTCCTTCATTCATTCTATAAGGTGGAGAATCCCCTCAAAATATTTTCTTTAATATTTAATTTTATTTAGGAAGTTCTTGTTGTGGCTCAGTGGTAATGAGCCCAACTAGTATCCATGAGGATGTGGGTTTGATCCCTCGTTCAGTGGGTTAAGGATCTGGCATTGTCATGAACTAGGGTGTAATTTGCAGATGCGGCTCAGATCTGGTGTTTCTGTGGCTGTAGTGTAGGCCGGCAGCTGTGGCTCTGATTTGATCTCTATCATGGGAACTTCTATATGCTGAAGATTTGGCCCTAAAAAGCAAAAAAAAAAAAAAAAAATTTACTCACTAAAAATTTAGATAAGACAAAAATATTCTGAAGATAATTTGAAAAACACCTTATGTTCTTTGCTATTGAATTTTTGGCAAAGTTATCTCAGAATGTGTACATATACATATATATTTGATACTGAACATGATTTTTCATTCAGGTAAAATATATTTAGTAACATGCCTAGATCTCAATTGTTCAATTTGACAAATCTGTATAAGCAACACATTTAGAAAGTTCCCATCTCAACCCCCTATAGGCATTCACTATCATAATTTCTATTACCATAAGTTAGTTTTGCCAGGCCTTGAACCTCATAATTTATGGGGAATTAGGTCGAGTACTGAGAAGGGTTTTGCATCAGCCTTGGAACAAAACTAGCCCTAGACTAAATACTGTTCTACTCTTGCCTAATAAAGCTGAAAAGGGTCAAACTATTTCCAAGTAACTTAGCTCAAGAATATTTTTAGGAATACAAAAATATCCAGCAAATCCTCAGTGTCTGGCATCCAATAAAAAATTATCAGACTTACAAAGAAGCAAGAAAATATGACCCTAAATGAGAGGGAAAAAATCAGATAGTTTAAAATTTCTCAGCAATGACACAGATATTAGAATTAGTACATAAGTATGTTAAAAAAAAGAGTAACAAGTTCACATGTTCAGAGAACTGTGAGAAAGACTGACTACATTAAGTAGGGATAAGGAACATACGAAAAAAATATGACCCAAGTCAAGCTTCTAGAGATGAAAGCAGTAACATATGAGATGAAAAGGTACACTGGGTGGGATTAATGACAGGTTTAACATGGCAGAAGAAAAAAAATGGGGAACTTGCAGTCATGGTAGTAGAGACTCCATGAAATAAAACACATAGCAAAGAAAGACAGACTGTCATCAAGCAATGGGGCACATTTAAGGGTCTGAATAAACGTGTAACCTAAAAGGTCAGGATGTGTGATAGGAAAAATACATGAAGAATTACTAATGGCCAAAACTGTTCCCGATTTGCTTAAAACTATAAACGTACAAATTTGAGACACAGAATCCCAACAAGGTCCAAGCACATAGGAAGTGAAAAACAACAACAACAATACATCAAAGCACGTCAGAATCAAATTGTTTAAATGCAATGATTTAAGAAAACTTAAAAGTAACCAGAGAAGAAGGACACATTACAAAGGACAAAAACATTTCTCATCAAAAACAACGCAAGCAAGAACATAATATACATGTCTTTTCTGTGCCAAAAGAAAAAAAATCAGTCAACCTAGCCTTCTATACTTCGTAAAGATATCTTTCAAATACAAAGGCTAAACAAAGACATTTTCAAATATAAAATATTGAAGGATTTTTATCACAAGCAAAACTGCACTAGAAGAAATCATGAAAAAAATATTCTTCAAAGAGAAGGAATATAATACCAGATGGAAATCTGGATCTACACAATACAGTTAAAAGCCTGGGAATGGTAGTTAGGTAGGGAAATATAAAATATATTCTCTTTCTTATTATTTACATCTGTTTGAAAGAAAATTTATTGTTTAAAGCAAGCGCAAGAGCAGTGTAATAAGTGGGGCTTATTACGTGTGTAGAAATAAAGTATATGACAACATCAATCCAAGTTCAGGAGACAGAGAATGGAAGTATTGTTGTAAAATTTTTTTAATGTATGCAAAATAGTATAATTTTACATGAAGGCTGATTGTGATAAGTTAAAGATACAGTTTATGAATCCTAAGTTAATCATTAAAAGAATTCAACAAGAGATAAAATGGAATAATAAAAAAGATGCAATTTATCCTAAAGAGAGAATAGAGAGGGGAAGAGGAAAAAAACAGATGGAACAAATTGAAAGGAAAGCAAGCTGGGGAGTTCCCATTGCTCAGTGGTATTCATGAGGATGCAGGTTCAATCCCTGGCCCTGCTTGGTGGGTTAAGGATCCAGCATTGCTGTGAGCTGTGGTGTAGATCACAGATGTGGCTCAGATCTGGCATTGATGTGGTTGTGGTGTAGGCTGACAGTTGCAGCTCTGCTTTGACCCCTAGCTTGGGAACTTCATTTGCCGTGGGTGTGGCCCTAAAAAGAGAGAAAAAAAAAAAAAGCAAGCTGGTAAAATTTAAATCAATCACATAAATAATCACGTTGAGTAGAAATACTTTAATACCCCAATAAAAAGACAGAGCTATCAGAGTGATAAAAAAGAAAGACCAACTATATATTACCTGTAGGAATATACATCAAATATAAAGACAGAAATAGGTTAAAATTAAAATGAAAAAATGATATACAAGGTCAATACTAGTCAAAATAAAGCCAGAATGGCTACATTAATATCAGAAAAAGTAGATTTTAGGACAAAAAAAATTCTATCAGGGATAAAGAGAGTAATTTAATGGTAATAAAATGATCAATTTACCAAGAAGATATAATAATCCTAAATGTCTTTGTGTTAAATAACTGAGCTTCATTATGCAAGAGGAAAAAAGTGATCTGAGAGAAGAAACAAACAAATCCACACTTAGAGATTTTAACAATTGATAGAAAAATGTAGACAGAAAGTCAGTATCTACATTTGAACAACACCATTAATCAAATTGACTTAACTGAAAATTATCGAACACTATACTCAACAGCAGCAGAATATACTTTCAAGAATCAGTGAAACATTTGCCAAGATAGACCATCTGCTGTAATAAAACAAATTCCAATAAATTAAAGGGAGTCAGGTTATAGAAAATCTGTTCTATAGCCACATGGAATTAAACTGTAAATTTTTGAGCTGGAAGACAGCTCAAAAGTTTCTAAGCAGTCCAGGCTAATGTTCCCAAATAACTCATGGGTCATAGATCAATCAAAACAGAAATTATAAAGTATGTTGAACTGAATGAAAATGGCAACACAACTATAAAATAAGTGGATTCAAGCAGCACTTAAGGGGACATCTATAGCCCCAAACGCGTTATGTTAGAAAAGAGAAAAAGGTCTCAAATCAATGAACTCAACTTCCTCCTCAATAAACTAGAAAGAGAAAGAGCAAATAAAAACTAAAGGGAGTAAAGGCAAAAACACAAAACGATCAGAGCCAAAATCAATGAGCTAGAAAACAGAAAAGCCATAGAGAAAAATCAGTGAAATCAAGAGATGGTTCTTGGACATGACTGTTATGGTCAATAACCCTCTGGCAAGGCTGGTCATGAAGAAAGGAGAGAAGACACAAACAGCTAATAATGAGAATAAGAGAGGTGGCATAACTAGTTTCTCAAGATATTAAATATTGCAAGGGATTAAAATAGTACACATGGTATGATTCCATTTATAAGAAATCACAGAAAGCAGCAAATTATTCAGTACTGAGGGACAGTACATCAGCAGTTGCCGGGGTGGAGGGTGGAGGGAGGAACAGAGTATAAAGGGGCCACAAAGGAACTTTTGGAGTTGACTGAATATTTGTTATTTTGATTTGGGTTATGGTTTCATGCGTATATACACATTTCAAAGTAGATCAAATTGTCCATTTTCCATATGTGTAGTTTAGCTTGCTTTCATTTTACCTCAATAAATTTTCCATGTAGTGTTGCCAGGGGCTGGTTAGTTCAGTTCTTTGATATTCAGTGTCAATGAGGCCAAGACCATAAGCTTGAGGCACTCAGAGGCCAGTTAACTTCTGTTTCCAGTAGTGGCAACTTGTACCTCTCTTTGTTTCTAAATTTTAAGGTCCTTGAATTTGAAAGTGGTTGGCTCAGGGAAAACCACAACCACTACAAGGGAAAAATAATTTCCCCAAGAAAATTGTTTATGTATAGGCAGTAGCTCTTAGGAAACCTTTGGGTTTATAATGGAGAGCACTGCATATGCCTCTTTTAAAAACTGATTTCTAATGTATCCTACTTAGTTCTGAATTGTACTTTATCCCGTAACAATGAAGACCTTTCTAATTGATACACTAAAACTAAAGGTCTAACAAATTTTCACTTACAAGTGCATATATATTTTCCTGTCATTTCTTTGCATTTAAATATCTAACCCTTTTTCTCTTGTTTTGTATATACATGCAAAAACAATCTTATTAGAGGTTTTTTTATTTTTTTGAGGAAATCAAGGGCCAGATCCTCAACCAACTTTATATTGTAATATGTTAATAGATCTAATTGTAACAATAAATTTGGTGTGTGAAATTCACTTTTCTGTAATATTTAAGTTTTTTTTTTCCTTTTTCTTTTTGTGGCCACACTCTTGGCATATGGAAGTTTCTGGGTTAGTAGTCAAATTGGAGCTGCAGCCGAGGCCTATGCCACAGCCACAGCAACATTAGATCTAAGCCACATCTGCAACTTACACCACAGCTTGCACCAGATCCTTAACCCACCGAGCAAGGCCAGGAATTGAACCTGCATCCTCATGGAAACTATGTCAGGCTCTTAACCCACCGAGTCACAACAGGAATTCCTAAATTTTTTTTTTAGTTATTAAAAATTTTTTTGGAGTTCACATCGTGGCTCAGCAGAAACAAATCTGACTAGTATCCATGAGCATGTGGGTTCCATCCCTGGCCTCGCTCAGGGTTAAGGATCCGGTGTTGCCGTGAGCTGTGGTGTAGGTTGCATGCGTGGCTTGGATCCCACATTGCTGTGGCTGTGGTGTAGGCTGGTGGCTACAGTTCCAATTCAACCACTAGCCTGGGAACTTCCATATGCTGTGGGTACGGCTTTAAAAAGCAAAAAATAATAGAAAATAAAATAAATATTTTTAATTGAAATAGAGTGAGGGGGGAGGGATAAATTAGGAGTTTGGAATTAAAATATGCACCTACTGTGTGTAAGACAGATAAACAACCAGGGCCTACTAATATCACAGAGAACTACTCTAAATATCTTGTAATAATCTACAATGGAAGAGAATGTAAAAATATGTAAATATATGTACGTATAACTGAATCACTTTGTTGTGTACCTGAAACTAACATAAAATTGTAAATTAACTATATTCCCTTTTATTTTATTTTATTTTATTTATTTATTTTATTTTTGTTGTTGTTGTTGCTATTTCTTGGGCCGCTCCCACGGCATATGGAGGTTCCCAGGCTAGGGGTTGAATCAGAGCTGTAGCCACAGGCCTACGCCAGAGCCACAGCAACGCGGGATCCGAGCCGCGTCTGCAACCTACACCACAGCTCACGGCAACGCCGGATCATTAACCCACTGAGCAAGTGCAGGGACCGAACCCACAACCTCATGGTTCCTAGTCGGATTCGTTAACCACTGCGCCACGACGGGAACTCCGACCCTTTTCTTTTTTTAAAGTAAAATTTAAGCAGATTCATTGAGGTATAATTGGCATGTAATAAACTAAAATTAAAACATACAGTTTTGTAGGGTTTAACGTTTCGTGTACCATGAAACCACGACCACATTAAAGCTAATGAATATGTCCATCTCCCCAGAGTTTTTTCAAGCCCCGTGTAATCCCTTCCTCTCACACAATCCCTCACCTCCTGCTCTTGTGTTCAGGCAATTTTTCATCTGTTTTCTGTCCCTGTAGATTACATTTTCTAAAACTTTGTATGAGTGGAATCAGACGCTGTGTATTCTTTTGGGGGTGGTCTGGTTCCTTTCAATTATTCTAATAATTTTGAGGTTCACTTATATTGTTGCCTTTCATTCCTTCCAGTTGCTTAGTACTTATTCCATTGTATAGTTGCACCACAAATTTCTTATCCACTCATTTGTTGATCTGTATCTGGGTTGCTTACAAGTTTTGGCTATTATAAAATGTATTATTATGTTAGGTTTTCCATTTACCTCTATGATTCCTCTGGTTTAATTTTTGTGTATGGTTGAATATAGTTCCAACATTTTTTTTTTGCACACAGATACTCAATTGTTGCACCACTAATGCTTTTTTTTTGCAGAGATTTATCCAAACTATTTCGGCATATTAGTCAAAAATTAATTGAATAAATGCATATTATCCTATTTCTGAAACCTCCATCTATTCCACTGATCTATATGTTTATTTTATCCACCAATATCAAACTATTTGATTATTGTATTTTATAGTAAATTCTGAAATTAAATAGTTAAGTCCTCCAACTTTGTGGGTTTTTTTTAAAATTACTTTGATCCTTTTCATTTTCATATAAACCTTAGAATCTCCCTGTCAATTTCTACAAAAGAGCCTGATAGAATTTTGGCTGCTATTGCATTAAATATAAAAATCAATTGGGCAAGAATTACTATCTTTACAATATTTAGTCTTCCTACTTATAAGCTTGTTATATCTTAGTGTTTATTTGGTCTTTAATATCTCTCAGGAATATTTTATTCTTTTCTGTGTAGAGTTCCTAGGCATCTTTTATTAGATTTGTTATAAAGTGTTTTATATTTGGAGGCAAAACTGCAAATGGAGCTTAAAATAATTTTCCATTTTATGCTCCTGTATATAAGAATAAAAAATTGATTTTATATGGCAATCCTGTATCCTACAACCAAGCTAAATTTATTCATTAGTTCTAATAGTTGTTTTATAGATCAATTGTACTTACATTAGAAATCATATCATTGCAGGGACAGTTTTACCTCTTTTTTTCCAATAAGCATGTCTTTTATCCCCCCCTTTTTTTTGTCTTTTTGCTATTTCTTGGGCCGCTCCCACGGCATATGGAGGTTCCCAGGCTAGGGGTCGAATCAGAGCTGTAGCCACAGGCCTACGCCAGAGCCACAGCATCGTGGGATCCGAGCCGCATCTGCAACCTACACCACAGCTCATGACAACGCCGGATCGTTAACCCACGGAGCAAGGGCAGGGACCAAACCCGCAACCTCATGGTTCCTAGTCGGATTCGTTAACCACTGCGCCACGACGGGAACTCCCCCCCCTTTTAAATTTGCTTTACTGCAATATCTAGGGTCATTGATGATTTTGGGATGCAGTTTATATCATTAAGAGTGAGATGGGCTCTCACTAATCCCTTTATCCCCTTTTATTCAATATACCATCTTGAAATCCCTTTATCCCCTTTTATTCAATATACCATCAGACAGATCAAATCAGTGGTAAAAATTATTCTTTCATACCTAGAAATAGACTTAATATGATGGACAAATAGTATCTGTTTTGCCAATAATTGAATGTGTAGAAGGTGATATGCAAATAGCTGTGATTTTCATGCTATTTCATGAATTTGAAGCTACTTTTGTATTTACACATAAGAGAACATACACAGTAAACAAAAAATCCCAGGGAAGTAACAAGTTTTGTCTTTCAAAAATCCAGCTTCCAACCTAAATGTCCTTTCATGGCACAGTGGAAGTGAATCTGACTAGGAACCATGAAGTTTCGGGTTCCATCCCTGGCTTCGCTCAGTGGATTAAGGATTCAGTGAGCTGTGGTGTAGGTCGCAGACGCAGCTCGGATCTGGCGAGGGCCGGTGGCTACAGCTCCAATTAGACCCCTAGCCTGGGAACCTCCATAAGCCACAGGTGCGGCCCTGGAAAAGACAAAGGACTAAATAAATAAACAAATAAATAAATAAAATAAAAATCCAACTTCCAACCTAAATGTCTATCAACAGAGGAATGGATAAAGGAGATGTGGTACGTATATGCAATGTGATATTAGCCAGAAAAAAGAATGAAATAATGCCACTTGCAGCAACATGGATGGACCTAGAGATTATTATACTGAGCGGAATAAACCAGATGGTGAAAGATATCACATGACATCGGTTTTAGGTGGAATCTAAAAAAATGCTACAAGTGAATTTATTTACAAAGGGGAAACAGCCTCAAAGACTTCGAAAACAAACCTATGGTTACTAAAGGGGACAGGTGGGAAGGGAAGGGCTGGGGTTTGGGACTGGCTCATGCACACTGCTGTATATAGAATGGATAGTTAATGGGAACCTGCTGTGTAGAGCAAGGAACTCAACTAAATATTTTGTGATAACCTATATGAGAAAAGAATAAGAAAAAGAATGGATATATGTCTATATATAGTTGAATCACTTTGTTGTACAGCAGAAATTACCACAACATTGTCAGTCAACTATACTTTAACAAAATTTTATAAAAGAAAAAAAAAGATTAGGAGTTCCCATTGTGGCTCAGAGTTTGACGAGGGTTGTGGGTTTGATCCCTGGCCCTGCTCAGTGGGTTAACCATCCGGCGTTGCTGTGGGCTGTGGTGTAGTTCGCAGACGTGGCTCGGATCCCAAGTTGCTGTGGCTGTGGTGTAGGCTGGCGGCTACAGCTCCGATTAGACTCCTAGCTTGGGAACCTCGATACGCCGCGGATGCGGCCTTAGTAAAGACAAAACAAACAAACAAAAACAAATAAGAAAAATCTAGCTTCCAATGGCAGTGTAGGTTTCCATAACACGAAATGGGAGATAACCATTGAGTGATAATATCTTGTGTAATATGGAAGATCCTAAGATCACGCTTAGTCTGGAACATTCGCCCAACATGGTAGGATTCCAGCTCTAAGTGGCATCATGAATATCATAAACAAGCAGTCACAGCAGGCATACCTGCAACACTTAGAGAAGTGTTACAATTCCAGCATTTACTCATATTTGGGCAGTACTTTTTATATACGGAAGAACTCAACTTGACTTTGGGACACTTAACCAAAAAACTTTTGCAATTAAGTAAGGACTTTTTCAAAGAAGTGACCATCCTCACAGGCACTAGTATGATTATCATGGGACACAGAGGCAGCTCAATGGCAGTAAAAATAGGAACCTGAAGTTAGGACACTGAGATTTCTCTTCTTCAGGAAGCAAAACTGGGTTAACCGTTGCCCAAACAATCTGTGGCTCTAAGTGTTGTCATTTGTGGAAAGGTGTCTGTGTGTAGTTAATTCCATAATTTGAGTGTAACTTTTTGGGGTAACTAATGCTTTTTGTTACCTTTTACACATCATAGGCAAAAATACTGGCTCTTTATTATTATTATTTTATTTATGTATTTATTTATGTATCTATCTATCTAATATTTATTTATTTATTTTTGGGTTTTTTTGGTCTTTTCCAGGGCCACACCTGTGGCATATGGAGGTTCCCAGGCTAGGGGTCTAATTGCAGCTGTAGCCACCGGCCCCCCGCCAGATCCGAGCCACGTCTGCACCCTACACCACAACTCACAGCAATGCTGGATCCTTAACCCACTGAACTAGGTCAGGGATCGAACCCACAACCTCATGGGATTCGTTAACCACTGAGCCATGAAGGGAACTCCTTATTTTATTTTTAAATGACTTTTATTTTTTCCATTATAGTTTATTTACAGTGTTCTGTCAGTTCCTACTGTACAGCAAAGTGACCCAGCCATATATATATATATATACAATTTTTTTTTCTTTTTCTCACATTATCCTCTGTCATATTCCATCACAAGTGACTGGATATAGTTCCCTGTGCTATACAGCAGTATGTCATTGCTTATCCACTCCAAATGCAATAGTTTTCATCTATTAACCTCAGACTCCCAGTCCATCCCACTCCCCCCCGGCCCCCCGCAACTATAAGTCTTTTCTCCAAGTTCATGAGTTTATTTTCTGTGGAAAGGTTCATTCATGCCATATATTAGATTCCAGATATAAGTGATATCATGTGGTATTTGTCTTTCTCTTTCTGATTTACTTTACTTAGTATGAGAATCTCTAGTTCCATCCATGTTGCTGCAAATGGCATTATTTTGTTCTTTTTTATGGCTGAGTAGTATTCCATTGTGTATATGTACCACATATTCTTAATCCATTCATCTGTTGATAGACATTTAGGTTGTTTCCGGGTCTTAGCTATTGTGAATAGTGCAGCAATGAACATATGGGTGTGTGTATCTTTTTCAAGGAAAGTTTTGTTGGGATGTATGCCCAAGAGTGGGACTGCTGGGTCATATGGTAGTTCTATATTAGTTTTCTGAGGTACCTCCATACTGTTTTCCATAGTGGTTGTATCAATTTACATTCCCACCAATAGTGTAGGAGGATTCCCTTTTCTCCACACCCTCTCCAGCATTTGTTATTTGTGGACTCGTTAGTGATGGCCATTCTGACAGGTATGAGGTAGTACCTCATGATAGTTTTAATTTACATTTCTCTAATAATCAGTGATGTTGAGCATTTTATCATGTGCTTGTTGGCCATCTGTATATTTTCTTTGGAGAAATATCTATTCAGGCCTTTTGCTGATTTTTCAATTGGGTTGTTGGTTTTTTGCTATTCTATAAATTGTTTGTATATTTTAGAGATTAAGCCCTTGTCAGTTGCATCATTTGAAACTATTTTCTCCCATTCCATAGACTGTCTTTTTTTTTTTTTAATGGTTTCCTTTGCTGTGCAAAATTCTGTCAGTTTGATTAGGTCCCATTAGTTTATTTTTGCTTTTATTTCTGTTGCCTTGGGAGATGACCTAAGAAAACATTTGAAAAGTACTAGCTCTTAACATTTGACCTAGGTGGTCCTATCTGATGCTAGCTGTCCAGATCAGTATTTAGGGAGGCATAACTCTGAAGTGCTACACTCTTCTCACCTTCCCAGTCATTATTCCATTTTTTCACACTCCATTAATTTGAATAATATCTTTTGAATTCAGGATCATAACACTTAGCTCTTCTTTCCCCATGTTGAAAAATCAGAATAGTAGCTCTTAGTATTTTGGGGGAAGTCTGGCTGTAGGCAAAGCAATGTCCTAAATACTTTACATGCTTATTTTAAAATAATAGTACCCATCTTCTGAGGCTGCTATGAAGATTAAAACAGATGTTATATGTAAAAAACAAAATTCAACTCCTGGTACAAAATGAATATTAAGTAATTAGGTATTAATTAATAACAATAATCCCCTCCAATTACTACTAGGTTTTATTTTACCAAAGTCAACTTGATAGTTATTGGAATTGTTGACCATTTCATCACAATTACTTACAACACTGTGATATTTATCTTTCCACATATAACTTCACAGCTATTTTTTAATTTTCTAAGGCCAAACTCTTAGAAGTGGAATTTACTTTTGAGACATTTAATTGCAAGTGATAGGAAACATCTTGAGTCTCCTAAGGGAAATACTTATTTTAGGGTCTCAGGGGTAAGTGGGGGGCCTCTGTGACAGTCAGAAAGGCATCTGGACCTATGATGGTTCCAGAAGCAGGAACCGAAAAGTCACTATGACCTCCTCTCCATCTCTTCTTTCTCTTCTCTGCATTTCTGTAGCATCCTCTTTTCTCTTGTCATGCTAGCTTCCTGTCTGATGGGACACATGACTTTGGGAAGATTCCAGAGTTAGGGAGTATGGGTCCTGCCACTCAGCAAGAGGCCAAATCTCTTTCTCTATCATAATTGAAAACACCCAGGGAAAAGACCCTGATTAGCCCAGCATGGCTCCCATGATTATCCCTGATTATTAGCTAGGGCTGGGGCGGGGGGGAAAGCAAGCTCCTCTTGCGGTAGAGCAGGTGGGGCCCAGAGGGAAGGGTCTGGGCAGGCAACTCACTGTTTCCACTCTACTGCGTCAGAGTTTCTACACTGAACAATTGTAATTCCTTCAAATGGTCTACATTCCCACAGACGGTATATGAAAATAACTCATTCTTTTTTTTTTCTTTTTTGTCTTTTTAGGGCTGCACCTGGGCCATGTGGAAGTTCCCAGGCTAGGGGTCGAATCGGAGCTGTAGCCCCTGGCCTATACCACAGCCACAGCAACGAGGGATCCGAGCCATGTCTGCGACCTACACCACAGCTCATGGCAACGCTGGATCCTTAACCCACTGAGTGGGGTGAGGGATCAATCCCACATCCTCACGGATACTAATCGGGTTTGTTAACCACTGAACCATGACAGGAACTCCTAAACAACGCATTCTAAATCAGATTAACTATTTTCTTGTCTGTTTCTCTACATCCCAGTCTTGCAACTGTAACATTCAGCCTAAGTAAATAAAATATTGGAGAGAGAGAATCTAATGTTATGTCTTTCGCCTAAAGTGGAGCATGTCTCCTGTGTCTTTGACTCCTTCCTGTAGTCCTTTACCAGAATCTCTTTTTCTTCTGCCCCTCCTTTTTCATGGCCATGAGGGCCTGGGCTCAGCACTCAGGGAGTGCACCCTCTCAGGGAGTTCACCAGCTTTCAGAGTTTCATTCAGTACTTTTGTAATAATGATTTTCAATATCTACAGCCCCTGCCTAACTGCTCTTCTAGTCTACGATTAGAACCATAGCCATGGCCCCAGATGGAAACATCAGCCTGAACGACTCCTTTTCCCTCTTTGCTCTGCCTGATTTTTTGCCAAGGTGTTTGCGCCACACAGATGCATCTTTCTTTCCTACCTGCCCACCATCTATCTCTGCTATTCAGTCCATGTGAAGACCATGACAGGCAGATCCTCAGCTTCCAAGGTCAGATTTTACAATTGAAGGCACATACAAGGATAGATTATTTCTTTTGTCCCAATGGCAAATTCTCTGAGTGGGTCATGTTTCTATTTCTGAACCAGTTACATACAGCCAGGGGTCAGGGTCACACGGCAGAAACATGAAAGGTTATCAGGCCCTGTGGGTGGGGAGGTGTTGTTCCCAGAAAAGAGGGGCTAGGAGGAAAACTCTATAGTTAACCTCTACATGAATCATGGAAACATCATGGAGAGAGCTTTAAGTGTTATCTGAAATCAGAATTTGGGAACCAAGGTTCACGGGTGATGAAATTTAAGTTCAAATATGGGCTTCCTTAGTAGTACATAAAGCTTCATATTGTGCTAGAAATTTTCATGTAATTATTTCATGAACAAAAGTTCCTGAAAACGCAAAGAAAGGACACATCATCCCATCTTTCTGGCTTTCATTTAAATAGAAAAATCACAGCACCAGCCATTAGCAGTCTTGTCAGATGCCCATTTTTCATCATCTAGACATACAGCATGTAATCCCCCTGACGCCAGCTCCCCGTTGCTTCATGTCACTACTGGCTTGACATCAGTGTACTTGCCTTTTCCCAGATGTGAGCTCAGAGACTCTTGGTACCCTTAGAAGTGTTGGTTTTGAATTGGAAAAAGTAAGTGGGTAGGTCTAGAGGAGACTTCCCTATAGTTTATAACGCCTTTACTCCACTAATGACCAAAATTCAACCCAAAACAAATAAACTAAAAGAAAAACAACTCAAGGAGAGAGTCACTCTTTAGGCTGCTGGGTATTTAGGTATTTCTATTAAGTAACCCAGGGTAGAGAACTGCCTCCTTCCTGCCTCATTTCCCACATTCTATACTATATTTGTAAAGGATTTTTTTTTTTTTCCATCTAGGTTATGCTGCACAGTCTCATGCCTCTGGATTGGTGCAACTGTTGCCTTTGGCTTTTCTGTGTCATTAGTGTCTACTCATTTGCCAAAGTCCACCTCAAGTATCTCCTCTTCTATGAAGTCTTCTCCTGCCTGGTTTTTCCTTCTTTTCCCCTCCTGCTGATACAGCTACTCCTTCAGCATCATTTAATAAATGGTAGTTTGAACACATGCTTGGTGCCAAGTATGAGCATTTGACTTGTTCAGGTTGAAAGTATAGGATGAAAAGGCATGTTTCTTGACTATAAGAAGCTTTTATTCTCCTGGAGAAGAGAAAAGCACCCTATAACATGTTTGAGAGTTATAACGTGTGCATAGCAGGAGGGATGGGCAATTATCTTCTCTATTCCTGGTGTTTCCTTTAATGTGGAAGGAGTTCCATTAGCCTAATATGCCCAGCCTTGCTCTCATCTTTGCTTGCTCTGCTCCAAGGTGTGATATATTTCATCAGTGAATTTCGAAAGAAGAAATTAGTCCTGCTCATAGGGGATTCATATTATTTTCTGTTAGCTCATGCCATAAATCTTCCAGTGGGGAAGTCGGACTCTGTCCATCTGAACCTGTGCCTCAGAAGGTAAATTACCTGAAATCTGGGTCTTTAGGAAGCTCCTTTGTCCATTTATCCATAGGTACAAGCTCCTCACTATTAAGTCAGTCTTATCAGTAACAAGAGTATTATTTTAGTATCCTGTTCTGTCTGCTGTCTTTTTTTTTTTAACTTCATCCCTATTTATTTCAGAACTACAAAAAAAAAAAAAGGAAAAAGCAGGAAAAAGAGGTGCTATGTTCCAATCCCTCCAATTCTCCTCATCATCGTGTAGATAGGTTTCCAGGGTTTTTCATAACGGGGACCCCAGAGAAATCAGATAAGTTGTTACAGAGGAGGTGTGGCTTGAACTCCTTAGTAAAGTGGGAGGAATGAGCTGGATGGACAGGACAGAGAAAATGTTCAAACCGTTCCTAATACAGGGGGCAACACGTCCACAGAAAGAGCACAGTGATTTCACAGAAGAATGTGTCCCTGAGTTGAGGGGCTGAGAGGGTCCAAAGATGTGATTGGATAGGGAAAGAAGAATCAGATCACAAAAGGCTCTGTTACAGTAAGAAAGTTGGTTATTTTTCTATAGACAATGAGGGATCCTTTAAGAAATTTTGAATTGAGGAATGCTATGAGGGAATTGGGTGCCAAAAAATATGATTCTAGCAGCAGTAAGAAAGAGTTGTAATTAAACCAGTATGGTACTGGCACTAAGACATGTGATATAGACCAATGGAACAAAATAGAGAGCCCAGAAATTAACCCATGCATTTAGAGTTAACAGATCTTCGACTAGGGTGCCAAGAACATGCAATGGGGAAAGGATAGTCTCATCAAGAAATGGTGCTGGGAAAACTGGATATTCATGTGCAAAAAGATGAAATCCACCCCCATCTCACCCCATGCACAAAAATCAACTCAAAATGAATTAAAGATTTAAGTGTAGGCATATGCCCAAATTCATCACATTGTATATATTAAATATGTGCAGTTTTTTGTATATCAATCATATCTCAATACAACTGCAATGAAAAAGAAACTGACTTGGTGGATGTAAGGAGATGGTTGGAGGAATGAAGACAGGTTTTACTCTTGTCTGTGTGACAGGGAATATGGGCCCAGAGTAAGCAATGACACCAGGAAAGGAACAAAGGGGAAGGATTCAATGGAGCATAACTCAGTAGATGCTACAGGATATGGTGATTGAATGTGAAAGAGAAGGGTCTCTCCTGGCTCCTAGATTTCAGGTTTGATCATTAAGAGGATGGAAAGGATGAGATGCCTCTGATCAATACTTCTATCTTATCACCTAAAATATTGCATAATAATTCATTGATTCTTCAACCACACTCATTTGTGATCTCCTGAAAGAGGTACTCTGACACATTGAAGTATCCAGAAAGCCTTGCACATTACCTGCTACACAGCAGGCTCAAAATACTTCTGAATTTTTCATTAAAAAACACACATAGTGTTTCTTTTCTATGTGCCAGTATTACTCTAAATACTTTATAAATATTATTTCACATATTCTTTGTAACAATTCCTACAGGACTAGTATTACTAGCCTCACTTTACAAATTAAGAAGCTGAGGCGCAGAGAGATTTACTAACTTGTCCGATGTGATAATAAGTTGCCTATCTGGGTTTCAAGCTCAGGTTTCAGAGATGTTGCCCTTAACCATTGTGCTACATTGAATAAATACAGGAACTGACTGATGCTTACTAAGTTAATACCTCCAAAGTGACATTTATTCACCTCCAATTAAAAAACATCTTCCAAACTCAGTGCACATGTCCTCTGACATTCCTTTGCTCACCCAGCCCAAGGCAAGGTTTAGAGCTCCTGTTTGTTTGCACAGTGTCCAGCGCTGACCGCTGACCTAAGACAGATCCTACCTTCATGGAACGGTCCATTCATATCTCAGTCTCCCTTTCTAGCTTATGAGCTCCTGGATGGCAGTGGATTACATCGAATACTTGTCTGTGGTCTGATCACTTAGCAGTCATTTATTTGGGCTAAAATCAGGAAGAAATGACCCAGCAAGCTAGGTACCCCTGTGGCAGGGCGCCAGGATGGACCTTGAGGGCTGGAGTGGAAGTTGGTGGGGGCGGGGATGGGAGGTGAAACGCGGGTAGAGTAAGAGTCTGCTCTTAGGGACTAAGCCCTTCTAATCTCATGAAGAGAGGGGGTCGAGATGGAGAATTCCCCGTCTGGGAAGGCTCCAAACATCTGTTTCTCATCTTACTATCCAGATGATTTTCTCCCTCTTCCTCCCTCTGACTCTTGGGGTTGGCTGCAGCCGGAAAGCCCATGTGGAAGTAAAGTTCTCAGTAAATCACTGAGAAGGCTCCAGGGCTCTCAGGCTCATTTTTCACTGGAAAAAGCCAAATCCAGGGGAGGCTGGTGAGGGCTGGTAGAGAGAGCTGGCTAGGGATATCTCCGGGTCCAGTTTCTCTTCTGCGCAGTGAGTTGGGAGCTGGGGCAAGCGGGTGGTGTGCGCGCACATGCGCGTGCGCGCGTGCACGTCCACGGAGCGCTCAGGCTCTTCCTTGCTGCTCTCAGTGGTCAAAGCCTTTAAGCGGCTGAGCCGTGACAGTCTGGGTCCAGGTCCCATCCAGCTAAGGGCAAGGGTGTCCTTCCGTGAGAAAGGCTCTGCAGAGGTGGGGTCTGAGCCAAAGCTCCTGCTCTTTCCTTGCGGCCTCCAAACTTCACAGTGAGGCTAACAGGGGAGGGAGATGACACCCAGATGACTGGGGGTGCGGGGGTGCCAGGGGGTGGAGAGCAGTGGCCAAATGCGAGCAGAGAGAGCAGGGGAGCCTGTGAAACCAGAACTTTTCAGGAAATACCATCTTCTGGAATCTCTGTAGGGCTGGTGATTAAACAGTTTCTCTATAAGAGTGTGGCCTTTTACATTTATGCTGCTTTCTGCAATTAAGCTACTTCACATCCACGTTTGGTGAGAGAGAGCCAGGTTAGGGCACAAGACTCTGCAGGCTAGGAAAAATTACCCACTAACTTGTAGGTGCATCAAGTTCCAATTCTAGTCTGAGCTCTTCCACAGAAATGGTGACTTTAAAAAAAAATTTTATTGAAGCTTAGTTGATTGACAACGTTGTGACAATTTCTGCTGTACTGCAAAGTGACTCAGTCGTACATACAGACACATCCATTCTCTTTCAGATTCTTTTCCCACATAGATTATCACAGACTACTGGGTAGAGTTCTCCGTGCTGTGACATGGAGACTTTGTATAGCTCATTTAGCCTCCCGGTTGTTTCATTCGCCTTGAGCATTCAGGAGATGTTGTATTAGGAATGGCTGGATTTTGCTTTGAGATCCCCAAGGGATGGCGTTAATAATAATTCTTTATTAGAAATGTCATCATGGGGGGGACAGGGAGGTTTTTCCTGGAACTTTGGGCATTCAACCGCCTTGAAACTGGAAAGGGCCTCTGTGGTTTCGTGCTTGGTTGGGTGTAATCTGTGGTCTCCACTCCCTGTCAGCCCATCCAAGTTCTAGAGTGACAGGAGAACTCCCTCTCTGTCTAGGGTTTGTCCTGAGAATGACTCGGCCCACGTTCACAGACTATATGTGAGACTCACATGTATGAAAAAGGATTTCTGAACCACATCCAAGTGTGAGCCAAAGCCTGGGAAATAGAGCTTCCAGAATATGTGGTGGTTTTATGAGAATACCAGATAAGAGGATGTAAAATTGGGTCCATTCCTGACAGCCGAGAACTCAAGGTTCCCATTGCACAAGTGCCTTTCCAGTTTATTTTTTAGGATTACAAGGAAGACCCTCCTGCCTTCCACAGCCCTTGTTACAGACTTCCATTTCACCCTGAGAAAAAAATTGTCTATGCTTTCACTGTACAGGAGAGGCAATAGTCTGGTGTAATTCATACTAAATCACTAATATCAGAACCTGGGGGCCATGGGGAGAGGGTTTGAATGTCTGAACTGAACTGACTATAATCCCACCCCCCCCCCTTACTATAAACAAAAGTGCGGGGTCCCCTTAGAGGGACCTCCCTGATTCTATTTATAGGAGCATCTGGGAATCTCCCCACAGTTTGTTTGGCAAAAGCTTTACAGTGGGGACAATTCTCCATACCTGTACTTCGCTTCAACGTTTCTTAGCATGAGCTCTCTCCCAGAGAGCACACAGGGCTAGCAAAATGCAAATTTTTGGATGGTCTCAGCTATGAATTGGACAGAAATGCCCACACGTGTTTGACTCTCGCTGCCTATACAGCCTGGAATGAATACTAGCAGTTAAGAACAACAACGCTGAACCTTTGTTGACTCCTTGTGATGTGCTGGGTGCTGTGCCAATCGCTCTGTGTAAACTATGATTTAAGTGTCACAGCCATGTTAAGAGGCAAGTGTTCTTGTTACCCCCATTCTGCATGTGAGAAAACTGAGGCTGGGGGAGAGAGGTTAAACCAACTACCCCCATTCACACCACTCATAGGCGCTGAGTTATTTGTCCGCAAGCCGATGGACCACAGAGTCTATATTTGCCCCAACAGTGTTTGCTGCCTCTCTGGGAATGGGGGGGTCTGAGAAGGAAATCAACATTTAGCCCAGAAGCTCCTTGGAGGGTCATTTTCCACACCCTGGCTGACCCAGGTAGCGAACACTGATGGTTGGAGCACTGTGGGCAGGTGTCTAGGACTTGGATGCTTGGTACATTTCTTCTTCTGTCTTCCAGAGAGTTGCTACTGACCATGTCTGCGGTTCTGGAGCTTGACTTAATTCCATTCCAGGGTCTAGATGTGGGTGAGAATGGGCACGGGGGAACGTGGCTATGGGGACCTACTGAAAATGTGTGAAGGAGTGTTAATACCACTGGAAAGGCCAGGGTACCACTTTCCTTGAGCAAATGCAACGTGAAGCTGGGAAGAGGACAGGTGATTCTATTCCTCCAGCTTTCCCCTTGCGTTTTGCTGGGGTGGAGAGAAGGGGACAGCTGTGCCTGGTGGAGAGCTGTGATAACCGTGCCAGGTCTGAGCCAACCAAGGAGAACGTGCTGGGATCCACCAGCTCAGCCAGGGGGACCTGCATCCTCCCACAGTCCCCAGAGCCCACTGGGGCACCTCAGAGGTGGCCACCCCTGTGCAGGCCCTGCCATTATCCTTATTATTGGAGTTATCCTTACTATCCAACCCCACTCCCTGGAGAAGGGAATACCCCTTTCCACAGTCAGCCTAGAAGCTGTAGCCCCAGGGCCTCTCCCCGCTTCTTTTGGCCCCGATGCTCCATACTTGGATGGGGAAACCCCTGATTTGGAGGCAAGAGAAGGAAGCGAGTGGGTGGGTGGGTTCCAAACCCTCTTCCCACAGCTGTGACCTTTGCACAAGCTCTGCATTCTCAGGCCCAGAGCCACAGTGGGCTCTCCGATGTGTAATTTGCATATCTTCTAACTGCCTTCCCCAGAACGCTGGCGAGGGAGGCAGGATCTGTGGCTGGAGGGAGTTCTTCCTCAGACAATGGGTGCTGGGAGGTGCATCAGTGGGGATCCTTAGCTCAAAGGACCTTCTCAGAGCAGCCCAAAGGTCCTCCCACCAAGGGCCCCAGGGCCTGGAGTCCCTCCCTGCCCCACTCCCTTGAAGTGGCCTCTTGAAGAGGGTGGCCTACTTTTTTCTGGTTTGAGACACGATGTTGTCTCAAGGCTGGTCATGCTGTGGTTGAATGAGCCTCCGTCTTGGAGTTTGGAGGCCAGGTTTCCCGTTAGCAAGTGGCCAAGTCTTCTCAAGGCCCATCTACAAGCAGAAGCAGTGCTGGCCTGGAGTTCCCTGATGGCCTAGCAGGTAAGGATAGTTCCTGACCCAGGAACTTCAAATGCCACCAGTGTAGCCCTGGAGAGGCCTGTTCCCCAGTGTGAGGGAACTGCTATTATTGCCTAAACAAGGTAGTGTGTTTTTAGTTAATGATATGTGTTTCTTTTGTTATCAGTTAATAATATAAGCAGTTAATATTTATTTAACAGACATTGCATTAAATGTTTTAATTTATTTTAGTTTTATTTATATTTTTATTTTTTGGCCCATCATCTTTAGCACAATCAGGGCATATATTTTTTTTTCCTTCCTTCCTTCCTTCCTTCCTCTCTTTCTTTTTTCTTTCTTTCTTCTGTGCTTGTGGCATATGGAAGTTCGTGAATCAGGGATCAAATCCTTGCCACAGCAGTGACAACATCAGATCCTTAACTGCTAGGCCACCAGGGAACTCCCAATTTTAATTTATTTGAATAAAACAAGTATTTATTTAGGGCCTACTCTGTGCCGGCTACTGTTCTAGGAACTAGCAATTCAGTTAAAAACTAGATCCTTGCTCTCCTGGGATTTATTTTCTCCTGGGAGAGACAGATGATAAACATTTATATGAAAGTAATGAAGATAATTTCAGCCACTAATGAGTCCTGCGAAGTGCATAATGTAGAAAAGGGTATAGGGGGTCTGGGGAAGGGGGGACAACAGTTCTGAGGGGGTGATAGATGTGCCCGACTTGGAAGAAGTGACAATGAAGCCACCCACGGGGAGGGGGTTGTTCCCGGTAGAGGAGAGCATGTGTAAACGTCCTGAGACAGAAGCAAAGCTTGAGGACCAGCAAGAGGGCAGGGTGGTGGGAGCCAGTCTGGGCATGGGGCTGGGGTACCAGATGAGCTACACGGGGCCTCCCATGGGTGTGGTCTTGCAGACTGGGTGAGACGCTTCCTCCTCATGGAAGCCTTTGGGAGGCTTTGGAAGGGAGACATCGCGGACTGATGCAGCTTCAGGAGGGCTCTGGCTGTCCGTGGATAAGAATTAGGATGAGGTCAGAACGGAAATCAGGAAATCTGTCGGGAGGAAACAGTCTACATTGTCTCAGCTGATCGTCCCAACAGCTCCATCCTTTTAGTTGGGTAACTGAAACTTTGGGACTCTGTGTGGGGTTGGCCGGGCCATAAGCTGGTGAACGCAGGGCAAGGATCCAAGCCGAGGCAGCTGTTCTCCCCTGGTCTGCTTTACCAGTCTTCTGTAGATTGCGTCTCCCTCCCCACACGGCTTTGCAAGCCGCTGCAAGTCATGCTGTTCGTTGTGGCTGACTGGCGGATGCTGGGAGCGGAGGAGATGCGGGGAAGGATCCAGGTGGGGCGGGGCTGGGCCAGTGGCGGAGGAGGCCAGGCAGCTGTTCCTCGCATCTCTGTCTGGTCAGCTGGCCTGACTGCAGCAGGATGCTCCCTCCACCCTTCCGAGGGGGTTCCCATCTCATCACGGGGTCTCCTTTCCCCACCACAGAGGGTCCCAGCGCTTCTGTTTGTGTTTGTGTCCAGTGCTCCCCCGAGACCCGAGACTCATGGTCACAAGATCGCTGCCTCTACAGTTGCCTCTGGTTTTGAGAGCCATAGGGTGAGAATCAGCCGCTTGTGTTTTGCCATAACAGCTGCCTCCATGGTAACAGCCTGTGATATCACTGGAAAAGTGATTTGCAGGACTAGGGAGCTGGAAGGACGCAGCGACGGGGCTGGAGGGAGCTGGGGCAGGAGGCGGCAGCTTCCATGCCTGTGCTCCAAGGTGTTAGACACTCAGCCCTCCCCATAGTCCCTGTCATGTGCTGTCCCTTGGTTCAGGTTTAGCAAATCCAGATGTTCTTCGGAGAGCTCAGGCATATCTGGCCCCTTTATAAACTTCTCTTCATTTTTCAGCCAATCTGACAAACACTTCTAATCACCTCATTCTGTGAGTTGCAGGACATCTCAGGGCCGGAGGGGGTTAATGAGAAGGAACCTTCCCTCCCTGATGGTGGGGGGGGGCCACCCCTGCCCCCTGGGTCTACCCTAGGCCAGCCCAACTGTCTGTCCAAGGGACCTCAGAAGACATCAGAGCAGTCTTTTCTTAGAAACAGGAAGTTGTCCTCAGCCAAGTACAGATGAACTGAAGCGCCCAGAAACCTGAGGATCGCTCCAAACTCAGAGGCCTGGAGGCAGACCCAGAGGGCTGAATTCCTGGCCCGGCCTCCGCCTCCTTCTCTCATGAATGGGATGGATCTCAGCTGTGGTTTCAGCCATTCTTTACTGCACTCAGCCCACTCTGTAAGTGCTGGTAACACAGTCACTGAAATACTTTTCAGCAAAATCATTTTCGCCCCTCAAAGAAATACACAAATTGAGATTTTTTTTTTGTCTTTTGTCCTTTTTTAGGGCTGCACCCAGGGCATATGGAGGTTCCCAGGCTAGGGCTCCAACCGGAGCTGTAGCCACCAGCCTACGCCAGAGCCACAGCAATGCTGGATCTGAGCCACGTCTGCGACCACAGCTCATGGCAATGCCGGATCCTTAACCCACTGAACAAGGTCAGGGATTGAACACACAACCTCATGCTTCCTAGTCGGATTTGTCTCCGCTGTGCCACCAGGGGAACTCCCAATTGAGATGGTATTATCTGTTATTTTTCTTAACTTCGTTAAGTTCTTTGGGCAGACCCTCAGCACCGCATGATTGCAAAGCTTGCCAATATGCTGCTGAGGCCGTTACTGGAATAGAAGAGAATGGGATAAAATGAAGATTATATTTCTTTCCAAACACAGCAGGAGTAGTAACGGGGAGAACTGTGTAGAGACAGCTATTTGCCGTGTCTTATTGGCAAAGCTGCTTCATAACGTTGTAAACTCTTTTTCCAAGGGACAAATAGATACCTCTCTGCTCCTTGAAGAGCAGAAGCCTATCTTTAAGTTCATGTGGTATCCCCAGCACCAAGCTCGAGGCTTGAATTTTGGTAGCTACTAAGTATATAGTCATCGGATGGATAGATGGATGAGTAAATAAATGACAGTTGATGAAATCAGTTGTTGATTCGCCAAGGTCATAATAAGCCAGAGACTGGGTGAAGGGGAATAGAGAAGGCAAAGCATTGGCGGTGGAGAGGAAGTCTCCCCTGGGGGTGCTGGTGGGATGTTAGGGGAGGTAACATCGGACTGAAAAATCAGAACAAGTATTAAATCCTGACTCTCTCACTGGGGAGCTGTGTGACCTCAGACAAATTGCTCAGTCTCTCTGAGCCTCCATTTCTTCATCTCTACAACAAAGCTTTGAGTACCTATAAGCATTGTGACAGTGCCCGTGGGATTAAATGAGGCAGGGAGGGGAGAGAGCCTAACACTGTCCTGCCCAGGGCCTCTGCACACTCTTCACAAGCTGGCAGTTCCGCAGGCTTGGCTGAATCTGTGGCTCAATCTCTTTTAAATGTTCAAGGAGATTTGTTTTCCCACTGAGTCTCCCAACTCCCAGCTCTCTTTCTGGTGGTTCCTTCTTATAGGCCAGGAGCCAGAAAGCCTCCTTTTGTCCTGGCTGTGCTGCATCTCTTGGGCGAGTCACATCACTCGACTGTGGCCAGCCTTCCCTCCGTGGTACCTGGAGTCATCAACGTCATGGGTCTGAGTGAGCATCTCAGAGAAACTTCAGAACGCGCTCTCATGTGCCTTTGGAGCTGTGGGGTGCAGAGCTCAGATGTAATTTATTGGTGTGCTTTTACCGAAAATTGGGCCAAGGACCAGCATTAATGACTGTGCTTTATGAGCAACAACAACTCAGCTGAAAGGAGATCCAGGCCCTGGTCCAACTCTTCCTTCAGCTCCAGGCCTCTCTGCCCATCCCGCCACCACCTACACACAGGCGCCCAGGGACATGGCTTCTGCAGCCACCACCCCCCTGCCCCCCACCCTGGGCACTTGGGCTTTCCGATGAGCCTGCCAGGCAAGGGAGTGGTTCCTGTGGTGCGGTCCCCACAGCTCTTTTTCCATCAGGGTCACCAGGCAACCACCAGAAAGCGACAACTCCTGACGCAAACTCTACTTTGCCCAGTGACAAGCTCTGTATCCCATTACTGAGCCTGGGCTGGCTCCAGGGCTGGATATGCCAAAGGCGTGATGCTTGCGAGGGCGGGCTCGGGAGCTCCAGCCTACCCTCTGCAGGCTCCCGGAGCTGCCAGCCGTGGCCAAGGCAGTGAGCGAATGTGCGGGAGTCAGGCAGAGGCGCCAGGGCTGAAAGCCAGACACTGATCCCAAGTGAGGCGTTCTTCTTTGTCCCATTCTGACTGGGATGTTTTTCTTTCAGGATGTCACCCAGGAAATAGACTGCCATATTACTTTAAAAAATGATACTAACGTCATATTTATGTGATGATTTATAGTGTTCAAAACAGATTTATTTCCAAAGTCAAAATTTATCCTCCAGCCAGCTGTTTGAGGGTAAGTAGGGTCCTGTCTCCATTTTAGAGATGGGGAAACTGAGGCTCAGAGAGAAGTTAACTCACCCAGGGTCACTCCAGCGAATAAGCAATCAACTGAGACCAACCTTAGGACTGTTTCCTACATCAAGCTGAGGCATTCATCTATTCTTTCCTACAGACTCTGCTCTCCCTTGAAATACAAGCTGGTTAACCCAACTATTTACTTATTCTTCTAATAAGTATCCAGGGAGTGCCTCCTACATGCCAGGTATTAGTATTAGCAAAGCAGTGAATAAAACATGCAACCACCCTGTCCTCATGGCACCTAGATTCTGAGAGAAGACAGACAGAAAAACACGTGTAAAATTTCGGGTGGAGATAAGGACAAGGGAGAAGGTGAAGCGGCACTGGGGTCTGGGGAGAGCCAGTGCCGGCCGGTCGGTGGCAGAGGAGACCCTCTGTTTACACAGACCAATCAGAGAAATCCTTCTGATCAGTTGCCACTGGATCCGAGGCTGGAAGAAGGGAGGGGGTGAGCCCCCACAGTGGTTCCTGGGCGTGTGCTGGATGACGTCATAGCTGAAGAGTCTGCACCCCAGCCCCCCCAAGGGTAGGTATTATTACCCCGGGAGAGATGAGAAACCCTCACACTAGCCTGCCCAAGTCCCACAGCTACAAGTAAGGAGGAGGGATGAGGACTGAGCTCTGTGATCAGAGGCTGCTTTTACGCCCCGCCAATTTCAGGCTGAAGCATCTTATCAGGTGGGAAGATAGGCAGGGCAGGGTCCTCTTCCCTTACATTCCTCAAGAAACACCAAATGTTTTTATTATTTGACTTCCCTTTTATTTCCTGTTTAGATGTCCTATCAGGCAAAGGACCAGAGCCCAGAGATTACTGTCAACATCAAGTGTGCTGTAGCCAGAGAGACCAGGCAAAGGATGATAACGTGTCTTCAAACATCACCATTTGCCAGGCACTCCGCTAAGTACTTTATATCTAGTATCTCCCTAAATTTTCACAAAAATCCTCTAGTACAGAATCTACCTTTATCTTCATTTTATAGATGATGAGCTTGAGTGGCATAACCCCAGCCAAGGTTACAGGACTAAGAAGCATCTGATGAAGGGTCACTTTACCTCTGACACCATAAACTGAGCTCTTAAGCCCTGAGGAAGGGGTGAGCGGAAACTTAAGAGGCAAGAATTGATGGAGAGGTGGCATAAAGGCCCAAGGCAGGGCAGACTCTGGGTCCGCTCTGATGTCACCTGTTTATCCAATAGTACCTCGTGGAGTAACTAGGGGCTGGCTCTCAGTGAAAGGTTTTGTTTCCAGAACTGTACCATAGCATCAGGACAAGCAATTGGTGAATTTACTAAGAACATGGAGGAATCTCCTTAACATCTGATTTTTTTAATTTACATTTTTTTTTCTGATTATTAAAATAGAGGCTTCTGGGCAACAAATGAGAACACGCAGAAAAGGGTGAAGTAAAATGAAAACATCATGGAGTTCCTGTCGTGGCGCAGCAGAAACAGATGAGCCGTGGTGTAAGTTGCAGACTCGGCTTGGATCTGGTTGCTGTGGCTGTGGTGTAGGCTGGCAGCTGTAGCTCTGATTGGACTGCTAGCCTGGGAACCACCATATGCCATGGGTGCAGCCTTAAAAAGCAAAAAAAAAAAAAAAAAAAAAGGAAACCATCTCCCAACTTACCAAAGATAATCATCATTGCCATTCTCATATCTTAGTGCTCCAATCTCCTTTCTAGGTTTCTTTAGAATAGGTCATTTAGTCAAAACAGTTCTTTACATGGAATGATGCAAGATCACCTCCTTCTGTGAGGGGAACTCTGCCTGGGACCCCAGCTACACACACACACACACACACACAGAGACACACACGGGACAGCTGGGGCTCAGGCTCCGAGTTCTTCCTTTCCTCTCTGCCCATCACCTGTGAGCTGCATGAGAATCTGTGTAAAGCCAGACTCTGACGGGGCTCTGTGGTCTCTGGAAAGATTTTCACTGACCCTGAGCTCTGGCATAGCCAGAGGGCATGCACCTCTGCTACCGAGCACTACATTTCCTTAACAGGAGCTCCTCTTTGTCCTCCCTGGATGGCAAACGTTCGAGAGCAGACAGCAAGATTCACAGCCGTCTGGCCTCTCCCTCTCCTCCCCCAGATGGGCTGAAGCCAGATGACAGAGCCTGAGATAGACTTGAGGAGGGGCAGCTGGAGGATGGATGGCAAGCCAATCAGAGGCGGACAGTCTCTGGTCCCTGCCCGACCTTTGGCTTAATCATAACCACGTGAGCAAAATCCAGGCTACAGAGCAGAACAGAGATTAGAATCGAGTTACCTTGGGGAGACTAAAGGGGATAAAGCCATTACTGCATCAGACCATGTGCTGTTGCCGACATCATCCTCTAAGCGATGACAGTAAGAGCAGCTGTCGTTCACTGAGCCCCCCTGTCATTTTCCTGGCACGGCGTTCAGTGCTCTGGGAGGACAACCTCATTGGTCCTCTCAGCATACTGTGCAGGTAGGTGTTATTGCTGTCCTCACTGTGGAAATGAAGAGCCTGAGGCTCAAAGAGTAAGATGCCCAAACTCACCCAGCTTGTTCATGGTGGAGCTGTACTTTGAGACAAGGCAGTTTTATAGTAGATCCTAAACCTCTCTCTTGAGGTTCAATTTCATTCATTCATTCACTAAGTAAGCATCCTGATTCAAGGTACTGTTGCCTTTCACCTGGACCACGGGTGATAATAACTGTCTAAGTCTTTCCGCTCTCTGACACACAGAGGTTCACCCTTGGCTGTACACTGGAATCATCTGGGAAAATTTTCCCAGGACAGGTGCCTAGTCTCAGAGATGCTCGTTTAACTTGTCCGGGCCATGGTCCAGGCGGCAGCTAGGTATATAAGGAAATAAATTCTGATCATGCCTCTCTCCCATTTGAAACATTTTCCTGGATAAAGGCCTCCATTCTCAGCTTGGCTTCACTCCCTGGCTCTGTGGAGCCTGCCTTACCTCCTTACCAGCCTCTTAGCCTAGCTGCACTCACAGCACACTGGCCTTCTGGACTTTCTGGAATGTTCCAGGCTTCTTGCTGCCTCAGGGTCTTTACATGCTGATCATAATTCTCTTCCTTATTTGTCTGATTGACTTCTACTTACTTTTTAGGTCTTGGCGTAGCTGATTCAAAAAGCAATTACAATTCTCCACCCCTCCCCCATCTTCACTTCTTGCCCTTAACTTCCCATCAGGGGGCAGAGTCTCTTTTCCACTTCTTGAGTCTGAGCTTGCCTGTGACTTGCCTTGGTCAATAGAATGGTGCAGAACAGATGACCCTGACTGACCCTCAGCAGTCTTGCAGGCTTCTGTTTGCTCTCTTGAAACCCACTGTCACCCTGTGAACAAGCCTGATCTGGCCTGCCTGCAGATCCCAGCTGACCTGAAACAAACCACAGACTCATAAGGAAGGCCTGCTGAGATCAGAGCCCGGGCTGGATCAATAGAACCTTTTAATGGATCCACAGACTTGTGACCAATAATAAACATTGGTGTTTTAAGCCACTGAGTTTTGGGTTGATTTGTTATGCAGCAATAGATAGCTGACTGATATAACTTCAATATCAGTCCTGTTTCTCTTCCAGCCTAGATCTGATTCTTCCACTTGTCCATTCTCATAGCATCTTGCTCTTGTCAAGTGTAGCATTTATGATAATTGTGTCAGAGTTAAACACTGTGCAATGAATAATTTTTCTCTCTCCTTTAAGCTCCATGAGATCAGAGACCATATCTGATTTGCCTCCTGAAATATTCTTATCACATAGCACTGTTTTGTACATTATAAATGCTAAATAAATACTTGTCATAAAACAAATGCAGAATGAATGAATGTATTTATTAAATATTTATAGTGCCTTCTACACAATGGATAAGCTTGCAAAATTTTAAAGACAGAAGAATGAATAAGGCATAATCTTTGCTCTTAAGGTGTTCACAGTTTAAAGGCTGGGATGTGAATATGTAAATAAAAATCAGAGGCCAAAATTCATAAGTATAATTAAGGATATTTTAAGTGTTCATGAGAGAAGGGCCAAGTAGGGGTTGAATAAATCTAGCGAAAAAAGAGATTTCTGAAAAATGCTGTATGGAGAAAATATTTGAGATGATGGTTCTATATCTGATAAATGTGTGATAGTGGGTATTCAAATGCCATAAGTGGTGCTGCCCTTGGCGGTGTGGCTTTTCAGAATGATTAACAAAGCTTGCTAAATTTCCATACAAGACAAAAGACAGTCTTCCCTCGATTTACATAGCAGTTGCATTTATAGAAAATGCAAACCACACAAAACCATATTTTAAAATTGTACAAAAAGTGTTTATATGTAAATGAGATTAAATATTAGGCTCATATCATTACAAGTAGGCTTTACCCACATGAATGTCGGAAGGGACATTTGAAAGCCAACCATGTGGAATGTGGGGCAATTTTTTTGTTGCTGGGGAATGTCCCATAATCTAGAATATCTAGCTCCCCGGCCCTCTACACTGAAGGGCAGTAGTGTCCTGTCCTAACAGTGTGACAATACGAAATTTATTTTAAATTTCTAATTTTTTTTTAACCACTGGGGAGCTTCATCTGCACTGAACTATAGCTGTAAAAAAATTGTTTTAACTAATTAATATTAATGTTTTATGAAACCGTTATTTGAAAGGCCTATGCTTTCCACACAAGTGTTCTAATGCTTTCAGATTACTTTGGTATGATTGCAAAAGAGGATTCAACAGACCTTCTTGAAGGAGAGAGAAAGAATCTAAATACACCAATTCTATCTCTGGAAGCAAATACCCTTAATATCTGAGCTGTTCACAAGAAGGATGTGGTCAGGAAGCTCAACAAGCCCACATTTCCACAGTGGTGGGAACAGCCCAACTAATGGGGCCCAACAGCCCATTTCATGGTTCTGGGTCAATAGCAACGTAAAACATGTAAAATTTCCTGGAGACTTATTCTGAATAGAGCAGGTCCTCATTAATTTTTACTGATGGGACTAGTTTGGATTAGCAAAGAATCCTAGTTGCTACACATTTGTGTAACACATAACAAATCATTCTAAAGGGTATATAATCAATGAACAAATATTTGAACACCTGCGTTAGGTGAAGTCACTGTGCTGGCTGCTTTGAGAATACAAAGAATCCTGCTAAATATTTCTGATCTTTAAGGAACTGAAAAATCTAAATTTGGAGATAGGATATCATTGTGCAAAATTTACAGACAACAAAAATGGCACATGCCCAATGAGCAGGACAGGCACAGAAGGCTTTCGGAATTCAAGGGCAAAGAGGTCATGGAGAACTCGAGTCATCAATGAAGGTTCACAGAAGCTAGGGCAGCCCCCAAAGGGCATCCCAGGTGGAGGCAATGGCGTGGGGGAAGAAAGGAGGCAGCAATGTCCACGTCCTCTTCTAGAAACGGTGGATAGATTTGTCTAGCCCGAGTAAGATGAGATAATATCACCAAGGCAGTTTATAGCCAGAGAGGTAATCATCTCTAATACGGGAGCAGGAGATCAGAATTGGTGCTGTAAGAAAAGACAGGTCCTTGAACACTTTGACCAAGATGAAAGGAACAAAGGTTATCTAGATATTGGGAGAAATACCCTTGGTTTTTTACCCTGGCTTATATTTCCCTGTGGATAAGCCTCTAGTGTAGAAATACTCCTGGTCCCTGAATCCCATAATTCCAACCTCCCCAGGGAAGGAGGAATTCTTTTTCTGATTGAGAATTTGGGAGATACACCTGGGCATGGATTATTTATGCTCTTCCTTATTCCCCTTCTGAGATCCTGCAGACTTGTACGTATCCTGGCTACTTGCTCTCTGACTTGCAGGCATGGGCCCACATGGAGAGGTCTGTGTGCAGTGGTGCTTGTGGTTGGGTAAGTGATTGACCAATTCATAAGCAAGTGTTAGCATGCCCGCTTGGCTGCAAACCTCAGCTGCATTCTCCAAAATAGATTTTATCTGTTAAAAAGAAAAAAAAAAAAGACCTGACATTTTGACACCCACCTGTCTAAATCCCATTTGTTTTTCTCTTAATTAATTCCATCTTGGGTGGAAGAGGACTGGTGTTGGAGATAAACTATCCATTGAGACAGAGGTAGAGGAAAAGCTTCGCCAGTCCAAACACCCTAAGAAAGAGTCACCAAAGAAAGCCGATGCCTGATACACTTTGGACTTAGAAATTAGGTAGGCACTGGAATAGCCAAGGTCTCAGGGAAGAAAACAGAAATTTCAGGATCTCCTAGATCAGGTGTTGATAAACTATGGCTTACTGGGTTAAAGCAGGCCCATCACTGGAATTTGTAAACGTAATATTTTGTTTTATTGGAATACAATAGTCGCTTACATAGAATCCCTGGCTGCTTTAGTATTTAGATATAATCATTACTGTATTTATTTAGATAGAGTCATCAGAATTGAGTAGTTGCAACTAAGACCATACAGTCTGCAAAGTCTCAAACTACTTTCTGAGTTCTGAGTGGTCACTGGGGATCGGATACCATTTACACAAGTTTGCAAGAGCAAATTTGAAAGTTTGAGGTAGGTTATGAAGGGAAAGGAAAGGTCATCCTCATGATTTCCATCAAAACATAAATATTAACAGACAATCTTCCAAATAAGTAACCATCGCTAAATTATTCTCATTAATTTATTTTGTCCATGAAATTAATCTTGTGCTGCTAGATTTTGGACAGCAGGCTATGTTCTTGAATTTATCATATATATATATATATATATATATATATATATATAATCTTACATGTATATAAGAAATATATCATATTTTTTTTTCTTTTGGGGGCCACACCTGTGGTATATGGAAGGTCCTGGGCTAGGGGTCGAATTGGAGCTGCAGCTGCAGGCCTACATCACAGCCACAGCAACACTGAATCTGAGCCACACTGCAGCCTATACTGCAGCCTGTGGCAACACTGGATCCTTAACCCACTGAGTGAGGCCAGGGATTGAATCCATATCCTCATGAGTGAGGCCAGGGATTGAATCCATATCCTCATGGATCTTATGTCAGGTTCTTAACCCACTGAGCCACAACAGGTACGCCAAATTTAATTTCTTTTGAACTAAATAGACTCCTGGAGTTCCCTCCTCAGTCCCATGGCAGAGTCTGACAATTGGCTCAACATTGCCAGCCTTAAGATCTAAAGCCCATGCTTGAGAATTTCTACTCCTTGATATACAAAGAGTTAAAATTACTGGGTAGTGTCCTTTGCATGAAGCTCTGAGATCGCCTTTTGCTAAACACACAAAAAAGCTCTGAGCTATCAGGTAAGCCTCAGAGGAAGGTAGAAAATACATGTAGATGAAATTAACCATAGTTTTTGTGGTTAATTTATTACACTCATCAATAATAGCCAAATGGAGAAATGCAAACTATTCTATTGGGCTTGACAACTGTTTCTTTGAGGTTAAGACCATATTATAGAGAGTGAAGACATTAATAACTCTCCAGGTACTTCCAATTCAAAAGATGTACAGTCGCTGAAAACATTTATCTTAATGACCTTTTGCTTACGTAAAATTATCCTTTGATTGAACAACTCCTCCCACGCAGCTCTGGAAATATCACTGAACTAATTAAGAAGTTCAGAGCATACCAAGTATACCTAATTATTTCTAGTACTTATCTTTATTTAAGATGAAAGGACAAATCTTTGTGACTGTCCAGGGCTTTCCAGGAAATCTCAAAAATACTTTTGGGTGTAAAGGAAATTGCAATTCTTCTTTTTTTTTTTTTTTAAATTCAGGATATGCTCTTAGCAAACTAAATTCAAAACAGTTCTCAAAGTAGATTTGGTGGCTTGATTAAAATAGGATCACAGATGCCTGAGCAACAATAGCATGAATGTTCATTTTATGTGTTTGTGTGTTAATTTTACCTGAGCCCAAATGCCCATATAATTAATCAAATATTATTCTGGATGTTTCTGTGAGGGTGTTTTTGGATAAGATTAAGATTTTTTTGGAGTTCCTGTTGTGGCTCAGCGGATTCAGAACCCAACTAGTATCCATGAGGATGCGGGTTTGATCCTTTGTCTCATTCAGTGGGCTAAGGATCTGGCATTGCTGAAAGCTTTGGCATAGGTCGCAGATACGGCTTGGATCTTGCACTTCTGTGGCTGTGGTGTAGGCCTCAGCTGCAGCTCCAATTTGACCCTTAGCCTGGGAACTTCTGTATGCCACAGGTGTGACCCTAAAATGAAAATTTAATTTTTTTTTTTTTTTATGGCTGATCTTGTGTCAGTCATATGGAAAGTCCCAGGTCAGGGATTGAATCTGAGTTACAGCTGTGACCTATGCTACAGCTGCAGCAATGCTGGATCCTTTAACCAATTATGCTGGAAAGGGTATCAAATACGTGCTTCCAATTTGCTACAGTTGGATTCTTAACCCACTGCACCACAGTGGGAACTCCGAGATTAACATTTGAACTGATAATTTTTATTTTATTTTTTTTTGCTTTTTAGCACTGCACCTGCAGCATATGGAAAGTTCCCAGGGCAGGGGTAGAATTGGAATTCTAGCTGCTGGCCACAGCCACAGTCACAGCAACGTGGGATCTGAGCTGCAGCTGCGGCCTATAACACAGCTCACAGCAATACCGGATCCTTAACCCACTGAGTGAGGCCAGGGATTGAACCCACATCCTCATGGATACTGGTTGGGTTTGTAACCCATTGAGCCACAATGCGAACTCCTAAACTGATGATATTTCAGGAAAGCAGATTATTTGCCAACGTGTGGGTGGGCTGCGCCTAATTAGTTGCAGGCTGGATTAGAACAAAAGGCTGACCTCTCTTGAGCAAGAGGGGATTCTGCCTACAGGTGGCCTTGGGGCTTAAACTGAAGCTTCAGCTCTTCCCTGGGTGTCCAGTGTGCTGACCTGGCCCACTCTCATGTTTTCCTTGATAAACCAGAATTCATTCTATCATTATGAAAAACAATTGTATTTTCCTGCCACTATCTCTGCTAGCATAGTACTAATCACCAGTGTTTACTATAACTTGTAACTAAATTAACTAACTTCCACTTGCATAGGAAAAGAACTAAGAGGGAGGTGATTGATAATTTGTCCATTTGCAAGCATTTTAACAGAATTGCAAGGATCTGATATACATAGTATAACTGCCTGCAGTCACACAGACCCATTTTAACACTTTTTAAAGTGGCAAAATGAATATGCCCATTAACATGACCCAAGGAATAGTCCATAACATACAAAAATAAGAAACAAATGTATATAGATTATCATACATATTATGATCATGATCAATATTTTAGTATTCTGTCTTAGACATTGTTCAGGTGTTCAAAGATTTGCCAGTAATTAATTTAACATCAGTTCTAGTTAAAGTTATCTAGGAATGTTGAAACATTTTTAAGCTAGAACATTATAGAACGTGTTAAAACTTTGTTGGAATTATATTTTAATTTAGTGGAACATCGTCTTATAAAAATAAAATATATGCTTATATCATACCTAACACTAATAAAATCAGGATTTGAAAACAGGACTATTTTCAAACAAAATGACCAAACCAGTATGGATTAACTTTCATTATGCAAACTTGGATTTTTACATAAAAATAGTTCTGTGCTAGCAGTTTCTATGAAAAGAATTTTTTATTCCATTAAAAACATATTTAGGAGTTCCCTGTGGCTCAGTGTGTTAAGGATCTGTCATTGTCACTGCTGTGGCTCAGGTCACTGCTGTGGCATGGATTTGATCCCTGGCCCAGGAAATTCCACATGAATTAGATATGGTCAAAAAAGAAAAAAAAATGTATATAAATATATATATATATATTTCTTTTATTTTTTAGGGCCATGCGTGCAGCATATGGAAGTTGCCAGGCTAGGGGTTGAATTGGAGCCATAGCTGGCTGGCCTACATCACCACGCATGGCAGCACTGGATCCCTGACCAACTGAGTGAGGCCTGAGATCAAATTCAAATCCTCATGGATACTGGTTGGGTTCATTACTGCTGAGTCACAATGTGCTTAAAACACACAGTACTTAAAACACAACTTCTTTAATTTAAAATACATTATAATCTCATTTATTAATATACTTTAGAGGTAGAAAAATCATTCACATTCACACACTGAGAGGCAAAGCCTTTCCACACAAAGCGCCCCTGGCTTCAATTTTACAACGTTAGCCATGGGTCAAAGTAAACACAAAAACTCACCAGACTGGATTGCAAAGACTTGTTGTCCTTGTCAGAGGACTTAGCTCCTAAAAAGACAAAAAGACAAGCAAAAATTAATAAACTGGATTCACTGCTGTTTCTTCCCCACTGTCCCGGAGAAATCATCAAACGGATGATAAAATTAGATGCTACATCGTGCTGCCATCTATAAGGAATAACTCATCAGCCAGTCAGACCCAGAACCAAACTTGGCTACATATAGAAACAAAAATGAAAACAAACAATCGGGAGAGAAAGACCAGAAAAAGAGTCAGGAGAGGTTAAGTTGCAGGGCCACTTGGGGTTCACTCCAAGAACCCAGAAAAGAGAGTTTTGGACTTAATCCCTGAAACGAATACTTAAGACAGGTTTAATAGGTTCTGTACGTGTCTCAGTGGGACCTCCATCGTGGTTAAAGAATCATCTTCAAAAAATTAAAAACATGACTCATTCACATAGAGAAGACTACTTATTCAACGTTATTCACAATTTTTCATTATGGAGGGAACCAGTAAGAAGGTAAAACTGACTCAGAGAGTACAGCCTTGAGGAACTGGGTATTTCATAGGCATTAAAAAAACAAACAAACAAAAAGATGGAGTTCCCGTCGTGGCCCAGTGGAAATGAATCCGACTAGGAACCATGAGGTTGTGGGTTCGATCCCTGGCCTCGCTCAGTGGGTTAAGGATCCGGCATTGCCGTGAGCTGTGGTGTAGGTCACAGAAGCCACTTGGATGGATCCTGCGTTGCTGTGGCTCTGGTGCACCCCGGCAGCTACAGTTCAGATTAGATCCCTAGCCTGGGAACCTCCATGTGCCATGGGTGCGGCCCTAAAAAGACAAAAGACGAGGAAAAAAAAAAAAAAAGAATGTTAGAATAAGATTGCTAGGATGAGTACCAAATTGGTTAATGTTCAACAGGGCAATAAAACTGTAACCTTTGGGATTCTCCTCTCACCTAGACAGAAATATGCTAGGTAACCTGAAACTTTATAGCATCCAATCAGATTGCAATAGGAAAGTCAAACATAAACAAATTCCTCAAGAAAGTTAAAAAATCCTTGGGCAGGCCTATTCAACAACGCTTCTATGTGATATTGAAAGAAAAGACTACCTCTCCCCTTGGATGTTTTCCCAGGTTTGGGGCAATTTTTTTCTTAATGTTTTATTGCCCCTGTTCTGTTTATGTGACTCAAATGTGTTTTGATTCTGCAAACGCTTTCAGTTCCTTCTGAGTTTCCCAAGCAGGCTTGATTTCTGGAGACCAAGCCTTTAAGACATAAGGATTTTAAATTCTCTTCTAGCCTTTGGGTTTTCAGTGATACCACTGAATTCTTTTTCCCTTTTTGTCATCCCAAGACAATGGCATATTCTTCTAACAAAAAAGACTCCCCTTCCTTTTTCTTTCTTTCCTAACGCAATCTAATAGTCCTCCGTGGGCGCAGCCGTAGCTTGGGATTCTGAAGTCTAGAGCGAGCCTTCTTCTAAACATATGTGATCAAGGTATGTAATTTCCCTGGGGCAATTCTTGAACCGGTGGATAAACTAAATGAATTCAAAGCTACTTCTTCCACATTTTCCTCTTTGGGCTCTAAAAGTGGTTCAAAAACAACATGAAAAGATGACTAAAATTATGGGCAGCTGATCTAGGATTAACTACTCCTAGTTTAAAAACTGAAAGCTAGCATGTCACATCATAACATTCTGTAGCACACATGGAAAGCGGCTCCCTTTATTTTTTTTTTTATTTTTTATTTTTTTTTCCATCTTTCTGCCTTTTGTAGGGCCGCTCCCTCGGCATATGGAGGTTCCCAGCTAGAATCAGAGCTATAGCCACCTGCCTATGCCAGAGCCACAGCAATGCAGGATCCAAGCCACGTCTGCAACCTACACCACAGCTCATGGCAACGCTGGATCCTTAACCCACTGAGCAAGGCCAGGGACCGAACCGAAACCTCATGGTTCCTAGTCAGATTCGTTAAACACTGCACGATGACAGGAACTCAGTGGCTCCTTTAAAGCGTAGAGTCAGCATTCCTTTCTGGATGGAGAAACGCAGAAGAGGCAGCTGACCCTCTCCTGAAGCATCTGTGCCTCGACAGTGCCTGGCTCCTCTCTGTTCCACCACGATGCCTGAAGGGCTGTATTGGCAAGACTTTTTCCTTTGACCACATCCTTGCCAGAGGGGCACAGCTTGAACACACTTACTAAGGCTCTTCGCCCCATTTGTTGGCCATTTTGCTAAGGTCTATGCGTGTTAAGAAAAGTTACTTACCTGAGGACAGCCGCAACAATGTGGGATCTGAGCCATGTCTGTGACCTACACCACAGCTCATGGCAACGCCAGATCCTTAACCCGCTGAGTGAGGCCAGGGATCGAACCTGAGTCCTCATGGATACTAGTTGGGTTCTTTAATGCTAGAATTTTTAATCTAGCATGAAAGACAGAAACCGAAAAAAATGCTTGCCCATCTCATGGCTGCCAAAATCCAAGAAAACAGAGAGCTCTCAGGAAGTTTTTTCTCTTGAAAATGAGAGAAAATATGAATTAAATTAGCTTAAGGGTGAAAAAAAGCATTTTATCAGCTCAGTAATGAAAGAGTTGAAGACCTTATGCCACAGCTTGCGGCCACACCAGATCCTTAACCTACAGAGACTAGTCAGGCTCCTAACCTGCTAGCCACAATGGGAACTCCCATCATATTCTAGACTCACTATTCTTCAAATAACATTTTAAAAAATCTTTCAGTGGTTGGAAATGGGCCAGTTCTAAGCAATCATCAGGTATTAGTATTAAGAACAGGAGAATGAGTGTTCATAGGCTCCATAATTTCACCAAATAGGGATGGGGGTTGAATCATAGGGTCCGTGCTCACCTTCATTCTCCCTGGAGATCACGAAATGTTTTCGAGAACAAAAGGCAATGAAAATGTCAGCATGAGAATTCTCTTCACACTGCTGCCAGACCTTTCACCTCACCATTCTCCAGATTATTGAGATCAAAAGCTACCGAAGAGATAGGCAGACAAATCAAGAATTTTTGCCACTAACACTGCAGCAAGAAAGCTAATGATGAAGATATCTGTATCCCAACGATATTCAGATGACATAAAAGCCTTCTTTTTAAGGGAAGTTGAAGAATCAGAAAGACATATTTCAGGGAGAGGCTGGAAGGAGTTTAAATCTTGCAGAATCTGGATCAGCGAAAGTGATTTGACAATATTTTCCTAAGCTTTGCTTTCCTTTCCTTTCCTTTCTTTCCTTCCTTCCTTCCTTCCTTCCTTCCTTCCTTCCTTCCTTCCTTCCGTCCTTCCTTCCTTCCTTTCTTCCTTCCTTCCTTCCTCCTTCCTTCCTTCCTTCTTTTGCTTTTAAGAGCTGCACCTATGGCATTTGGAAGTTCCCAGGCTAGGGGTCAAATTGGAGCTATAGCTGCTGGCCACAGCCACAGCTACAGTGACGCCAGATCTGAGCTGTGTCTGAGACCTACACCACAGCTCATGGCAACGCCAGATCCCTAACCCACTGAGCGAGGCCAGGGATCGAACCTGCATTCTCATGGATGCTAGTTGGGTTCGTTAACCACTGAGCCATGAAGGGAACGCCCCTAAACTTTTCTTTATTGGACCAACAGCAGAAAAAAAAATATGACTGATGCTAAAACTGAAGAATCTTCTACCTCTCAGAAAAAAAATGTAATGATATAAGGTGATGGAAGTTGAGTAAACTTACTGTGATCCTCTTGTAATATACACAAATCACAAGCCATTGTGTTGTATACCTTACACTAATATACATGTGTGTCAATTTTATCTCAGCAAAACTGGGGGAAAAATTAGAAAGGGGAATACTGAATAAAAAAATGTCTTCTTTATGCCAGATGTGTACAGTGGCTGATTTAGAAATATAGGATGTCTTAAAGTTCCCATCGTGGCTCAGTGGGTTAAGGATCTCACGTTGCTGTGAGCTGTGGTGTAGGCTGCAGACACGGCTTGGATCCTGAGTTGCTGTGGCTCTGGTGTAGGCTGGCAGCTACAGCTCCAATTGGATCCCTGGCCTGGGAACCTCCATATGCCACAGGTGTGTCCCTAAAAGGACAAAAAGACAACACCACCAACAACAAAAAGGAAATATAGGATGTCTTGGGCTAAGAAAATAAGAGGAAAGAATGTGCATTAATGCATAGTCATGTCTCTTAGGAGTAGGATGATGTTGAATGAAGCCCCAGGTTCCTGAGAATGGAGAATGTAGAAAACGTGAGCGGAGCTCTTAGAGATGGAGATATAACAAGACATATTTGAAAGCTACCCTAGTGATGATCCACCAAGAGAAAAAGGTAGAGATAACCTGACCCTTGCTCCTTGGGTTTATGTATGCAAAAGTCTCTGGTTCAGAATGTTTCTGGCAAAGAAATTATGGAAGGTGTTATAGTTTAGGGTTATGTGTAGAAGTGCCTTCGTTTGGGACCAGGCGTGTCTACATGTGTACGGTGAGGCTCTTTGCTTATGATAAGGCTACCCCTCCCCAGGCTTGTAAACTAAATAAAAGAACTATTTGCCATCAGGTTAATTGCTTCAAAGTTGGCTAGAAGAAGAAGAGATAGAAAAACAGTAGGCTCGACTGAAAGGGTATCATATCAGGCTGTGATGTTTCTGAATTTGGGTCAAATTCCAGAGCCTTGATACTGAACTCCTTTGGGCAATTTCCTTCAGATACACCATTACTGGCCTGTGTCTGGTGGCAGAAGCGATGGGTAAGCATTCTGCGGGCGAACAGAGTTGAAAAATTGCTACGAGGTTGTTTGAGCCAATCTTTCAAGGATAAGTGCTTCTTTTCATATTTCTTTTTGGGATCCTGAATGCCAGGCAAAAAGACCCGCATGGGCCCCTTAATTGTTTGGGGTCAGATGAAATCTGGCAGAGCATCGGTGGGCTTTGGTTTTGCAAAATGATAATTACACAACTTGAGGCAAGGATAACAGTTCCCTCTTCAAGAATGGCTTTCTCAGCATATGGGAACCACAGAAGTTACAGAGGTCTTAAAGCAAACTGGCTGGCTGGAGAAAATTCCCAGGAATGTGGGGGATCTCCCTAAGCAGGGGTGTCCACCAGCTCATATGAGCTAATTTACAGCCTGGCTAATCTTTCTTCTACCTCTTCTCAGCCTTGCTCCAAATCGGAAGATTTGGTCTTTCGTTGCTGGGTCCCTGGAAAAATAGTTTCCCACCATTCTTTTGGTCTTTATCTTCCAAAGAGATTGAAGGAGGCCGACAGAATGAGGTCTGTCTGTAGTCAGCATGACAGTGAGAACTGTTTCCATCTGTGTAAGTACATGGGAAGGACACTACTCATGTACTAGAGTGGTTGCTCAGAACAGGATGGGGGGTGGTGGTGAGAAGTTACGGGAGAGACATGGGAGGGGGACGGCAGGGTGGCAGGCGCGGGTTCCTCTGCTCATTCATGGCCAAGGAGGGAAGGGCTGTTGCAGAGGCTGTCTGCACAACACAAGCTTAACTCTTCTGTCCCGTCCACTTTGAGGAATTGTTCCTATGGCTTCTTGTCTCCTCTTCCCAGCCCTCTTCTTCTCTCTCTCTCTCTTCCCTCTTCCCCCTTTTGTTTAGGTGGTCATTCATTTCTCAAGAGCCTTCCCCTGGGATCTGTTACCTTTCTTTCTTCTTTTTCTCCACTAGTGCCCAAGGCAAAGACAAGGTGTGTATAGAGGCCGATACCTGGGCAAGAGGGTTAGGTTGGGGTGTGGGGAAGACCCCAACTTAGCCATGACATGGAGACTATGAGAGGCTTGGTGGGCACCAACCTGCCTTTCTTTTTGTTTTTTGGCCCCTCTGCTCATAAACTTGCCACTATGTTCTTTAATTTGGGTGATGGTTTATTGGGTAAATACATTTCTTTTCTTACCTTCAGAGGCACATAAACTTCTCTCTCTGCAGAAATGAAGAATTATTTATATCAAGCAACAGGCTAAGGCATTCCGGGGGTGTGTGTTCATATGTCTTTGTATACATATAGCTACATGGTGGCACGTGGGCAGATCTGAGCAGCTACGTTGCTTTCCTCACCCGTTTCTTCACAAGTAGGTACCATTTCTAGGCTTCTGGGCAAAGGCATGCCGGGAAATCCAATGACTTGGCCAAGGATGCTTTGAAGAAATATGGAGTGAGGCAGCTCTTACCTCTTCTCACAGAATTTCCTGATTCATAGAACATAAGAACAATTAAGACTCCTAAAGGCCACTGAGTCCAAGCTTCTTCATTTTACAGAAAGAGAAACTGAGGGCCAGAGAAATGCCTGGCCCAGGATTCCTATCTGTGGTAAAACTGAGACTAGCATTTTTGAGCCCTGCCTCCTTGTCCAGGGCTCTTTTTAGTCAACAGAAAAACACTTAGGGGCCCTTATTCCTCTGTCAAAACCTTGGACCTTGGGGAGACACATAGTGGCTTTATGCCCAGTTGTTTCCTTCAGGTTCAGATCCATTGGCTTCTACATGGGTATCTTATCTGCAATTTCTTCTCCCTGTCTCCTGAGATGCCTGGGTCACAGTCCCAGCTAACCCCAGAGAGTTCCTTCCTAGGGGATCTAGGCCATGTCAGCAGTTTTCATCTTCTCTGGGACAGAAGTGGCAGGACCTCAAGCACTCTCACTTTTTAAAGACTCAGCTCAATCTCTACCTGACTCAGCAGAGGTTTCTGGAATCTCTTCTCCGTGTGCAGACCAGCTCTCAGATGGGCACAAACCAGAAGCCATAGGTTGCCTTCTGTGTCTCTGCAGTGAGAGGACCAAAAAAGCTGACGGTGACCACTGAGAGAGAAAATGCACCCCACGTAAACACAGCATTCTCTGCTCTATAAATAACCCTAATTAAAATGAAAACACTTGCACAGACTCATCTTTTTTTTTTTTTTTTTTTCCTGTTGAACATCATGGGAGGTCCTTGCCGTAGAACCTCTAGTGCTTGCCAACAATAGCCAGGCTCTGAGAAAGACAAATTCCTATGCTTCTCCCATTTTCCTTGCTAATTCCACTCTGACTCTTTTCTGAGGCTGGATGCTGATCGTTCTGTCCCCTCCTGCCTTTAAAGGTGATTTTCAGAGTCCCCATGTCTGACTTTGTATTCCCTCCTAAGGTTCCAAGCATCACCCAGTTGATTTATGAAAGCAGTTCAGCAGGGCTTAATTCATCACGCAGTTAAAACAGTGCCAGGAGGGTTTCCCTTGGAGGCGAGAGTCGTGGCTATTCTAGGCTCATTTTTAAAAGGGCCCAGATAACATTAGACATTGCACAGAAGTCTCTTTCTCTTCGAGGCTGGCGGGCGTGGGAGAAGAGGCTCAGCTATCTTGGTGGTGCTGGTGGGTGGGGGCGGTGCTGAGGAAAGTCTTGGGGCTAAGGGAGGGCCCTGGAGTGGCTGGGTCCCTGTACTTGAAGTGGGTGGAGGTGCTGTTGCAGCTGACCAGCCAAAGAGCAAGGCCCCGGCCCGGCCCTTCTCTCTGTCTCCTGAGAGGGTGACTTGAGGTGTTCCCATCCTGCCTTGCGGACTGTACGCACTACGGGGGCCACATTATACAGCTCTAGGGCCAGGGTGGGAAAGGCAAAGAGAGAAGGGGTCTTTTGGAACCAGGAAAAGTACAAAACCACTCAGCTGAAAATGAGAATTTATCAAAATTGAAACTCAGAAATGGTTATCAATCAACTCCTGATTTTGTGACCAAAAGAAATGGATTCTGAGAAGGTTTACTTGCTCAAGTTCACATAGATAACCAGTGGCAGAGCCAAAAGCACTCACAAATGACAGAGTTGAGGTGGTCTCTTCAGAATCACATTCTGCCTTGGTCCATCTCATGCCAACTTTAAGTCTCCAAACCCTCCCACACAGTTAGGCCACAACCATTTATTGAGTATAAATACTGAAAGCCCTTCCAGGCTCCCATGCTGCCCACGGATAAATCTATCATATTTGCTATTGTTGTTGTTAGTGACGTTGAACTCATCTGTTCATAACTCTCCCTCTTCCACTAGTTGTGATGATTGAAACCATGCTATTTTCAACTTCACACAGCTGGGACCAAGGTTTGCTGAATTGTATGGACTTTTTTCAGGCCAAACTCTGTTCTTAAGGAGATACAAAAAAGAATGAAATAGTGCCATTGGCAGCAACTTGGATGGACCTAGGGTTTATCATACTGAGTGAAGTCAGCTAGGCAGAAAAAGACAAATACCATATGACATTGCTTATACATGGGATCTGTTTTTTAAAAAAGATACAAATGAATTTATATACGAAACATAAACAGACCCACAGCATAGAAAACAAATTTATGATTATCAAAAAGGAAGTGGGGGAGGAATAAATTAGGAGTTGGGATTAACATTTATGCATTACTATGTATAAAATAATCAAGGACCTACTGTATAGCAAGGGAACCCCTATAAGGGAAAAGAATCTGAAGAATGTATATATGTATGCATGTATGTGTATAAATATATATAGCTGAATGTGTGTATATATAGTTGAATCACTTTGCTGTGCACTTGAAACTAACATGACATTGTAAGTCAACTATGCTTCACTAAAAAAAAAAAGGAGATGTAGAAGATACAAAGTATATCCCCCGTTTTTCCAGCAGCTTACAGCCTAATAGGAGGTATAAGAAATACATGTCTGATCCTTTTATTGCCTTACACAGGAAGATGGTCACAAATCACACTTATTAAATACAATCCAACTTTAACATCATGTTCAAGGTGATCCTTTCCTTGGTGCCATTATCTTCTTACTCCCCTTCCTTATCTGCATGTGTTTGAATTGCATGGATAATTTTAGGTGACCTGAAAAGTCTCCACGTCCCTAATTCTAGTCACTTTCTGTATAGAGTGGCTCATGCCCTGTGTAGAAATCTAACCTATCCTCCAAGATCTATTTCCAAAGCTGCTTCCTCCTGCTCCCTTTTATCCAGTAGTGGTTTTGCAGCTCCTTCCACATTTTCTTTGTTCCCCATATCAAGACATTTCGTTATCATGGTGGCTGGTTGTATGAAGTCAATTATATTATCTGGTTCCTTCCCCAGTCTGCATGTTCCTCACATCTAAGTAATTTCTAACTCAGCAATTATCAGGCCCAGGACTAAGGTATAAAAATAATATAACCAATGAACATTTGTGGAATGGATCATAAGTCTACCTCCGTAGACTGGAAATATTGACCGGGGAGTCTATCGTCTTTTCACCTCCATCCCATGTAGCACAAGGTTTTTCTCCAATAGCATTGGTTTCGTCCATGTTTGTTTGTTGAAAGAACAACTAGGAAATACAAAGGAGCCTGCCAAATGGTAAAAGCAGAAAGCGTTTCTTAAGGGCACCTGCCTGGAAAGTAGAGTAACACAGTAGAAACACTGTGTTCCCTGGAGAAGGTGTTTCTGAGCCAGAATCTGGGTGGGAGACAGGAGGAGGAGAATGCAAGGATGGGGAAAACCAGAGAGGGCCAATTAGAAGAGACCAGCCCCCTGTACTCTAAACAAAGGGCCCCTGAGAGATCAATGCTGTACTCACTGCACACACGTCAGTTCTTCAGTGGTTAGGAAAGTAAGTGGAGAGATATTGGTTGGGGTCAGAAGACTCTTGGCAAGTTGTTTATTTATTCTGAACATCCATTTTCTCATCTATAGAAGAATAAGTTGCTTCAGGCCCCCCAGGTTGATGAAATGCAAGAATACACAAATCTAAATTTGAGCTGTTTCTTTTTTGACATTTGAAGCAGTTTCTGGCATTTCTCTGCTGTGGCTTCTCCTCCACTGAATCTATTTTCCTTGTGTGTCCCTTTTTTCTGGAAACAGGGGTTTTATTTACTGGTTTGGATTATCTACAGATCACGTGCTAGCTGTTGATGTTCCTTCTAGGCTTTCCTAAGCAAGTAATCATGGATTTCGCTGTAAAGTTGTCCGACAACATTGTTTATAATACCTGAGAACCAGATGCCATCCACACATCCAGCTATAGAGAACTAAACAAAACAGGTGACACCTGTATAAAGCATTATTCAAGACACAGCTTAGTTAATACGTGAGGTTAAAAAATGATCATCACATTTTTGTTATTCATTTTCATTTATTTAATTGTTTAGAGAATGGCTGAGCATCTTTTTAAAAAATTTTATTAGAGTATAGTTGATTTACAGTGTTGAGTCAATTTCTGCTGTATCGTACAGTGACCCAGTCATACATACATAAACATTTTTTTCTCATGTTATCTTCCATGTATGACTGGGTCAATGTGCTGTATATATATAAATAGTTTGTTTTAGTGTGCAAAATATCTTGGAAGGCATAGAAGTGAAACAGAGATGACCATAGATTTTATATCCCCTTCAGGACGCTCTTGAGTATGAAAATTGGTGCTATTAATAACAGAAAACTAAGCATACACTGATTGCCATGAGCAATATTATGGCAGATGGCCTCCTTACATACTAAGATTCCAGTTTTCTCCTTCGGTGTTCCTTATTCTTGACAAGGGTTCACTTAAACTTTTCATTGCAATGGCTTTAGCTTTACAGAAAAGTTACAAAGATAACACTGAGACTTCGCATCTACCCCCATCCAGTTTCCTCTAATGCCAACTTTCTCACATTATTAGGATGGTACATTTGTCCAAACTAAGAAGCCAATGTGGTGCATTGCTGTTAATGAAGCCCCTGATTATCATCAGATTTTGCAGTCATGGCCCTTTTCTCATCCAGGATCCAATCAAGGATTCCATATTGTATTTAATCATCAGGTCTCTTTAGTTGCCTATGAGTTGTGATGGTTTTTGCTCTCTGTTTTTCATGATTATTATAATTTTAAGTAGACCAGGTAATTTGGGTTCGTCTGCTGTTTTTCTTATGATTAGATTCGGGTTATGGGTTTGGGAGGAACATGCTGTAAAGGCGATGGTCTCTCATTACATCATATTAGGGGCTCCATGCTATAGATATGTCTTCTCACTGGAGAAAATTCACCTTGATCCATTGGTTAAGGAAGATTTGCTTGGCTCTTCCTCTGTAACATTATCTCACTTTAAAAATGGAATTTCAGCCTTGGTGATAGGAAACCAGTTTTGTTGGGTTAATGTTTCTCATCGATTTTCCTTGATTTGCTAAATGTCAGGTCTATAGCCCCAGAGAACATCAGAGCCTAAATATCTCTTTAGAGCCCAAACTTCTTCCTCGGTGATCATAACATGTGGCTCCTGAGGTATAATCTATTCTCCAAAAGTTGGATCCATCAAAGGTTCAGAAGAAAAATCTGCAAAGAAGGGCTGGTCCAGGAAATGTGGGCAGATCCAGGCCAAGAGTTCTGTGATGATACAGTCCAAATATAATCTGGATATAATGGGTTCTTAAAAATATACCCTCTCACCTTTCTCAGAGTTACTCTAAGGAGGAGGTTGAAGAAAAGATGAGGGCACCTGCCCCAGGGGCTGACAGCAAGAGAGTGCAGTTTCTATCAAGAATTTGAAAACAATCATGAAACTCACTACTAGTCAATCTGCTTTATTATTATTATTATTATTATTATTATTATTATTATTACCATGCACTGGCTATTCTAACCAATTTAAATGACAAAGTACTCCTCTTTACAGGGTGGATGTCCTCCACAGCCCTCCCCTTTGGCCAGTCACTGACCTTGACCGGTTAAGATGCTTTGGGGTGGAGTGTTCCAGCCACCTGAAGGCATCTTCAAGGCAGCATTGGCATAAGGGTTAAACATCTGAGCTCATCCAACCTCTGGCATGTCCTAGTTTTGTGATTTTAGCAAGTTACTTATCCTAAATATTCCCTCGTCAGTAAGTTTAATATGGGACTAATTTAATATGCTTGTTGTGAGGAAGAGATGAGGTAAGTTATGTAAAGGATTTAATGCAGATGGTAGAATTCAGTATTTCAAGGAAAAGGACATCTTCAACCACACAATCCTGGCAACTCTACTAGACTATGTCAACTTTGAGGATAAAAAATCGCTGTCAGTCCCAGGCTCTCTGGCCTCCAAGATGCCTTTGGCTTTTAAGAGATTGTACCATGCTCCCAGGAAGGAACTGAATTCTGGGCAGAACTGGCTGGGATATTTGGTTGTCTGGATCTTCTGGTCCAGTCTCAATATACCTGGCTTCTTAAAAAGATTACATTCACTAAAGATCTTCCCCAAACACTGAGACACAGGAAAAGTGCAGAAGGAATCCCTGAAACATGGGTTAGGAGATAAGGAAGGAAGGAAGTCTCTTCCTTAAGATGAATGGGGAAACCGTGTCTGAAATTGGGGAGATCCCTTTACTGGCTTGGGAGAATGGAGTTCCTGTATTAGCCACACTCAGGTTATTTTATCTTCATCATTATCGTTGTTACTTGTGATTCTGAGTACATTTCATGAGCAGAGCCACCCAAAACTTAGAGATTGTAAATCTACCATCAGGGTGGACCAGAGGATCTCTGAGGTGACAGTCACCGGCCTTTCTAAGGAACCAGGCTTAGGGGCTAATTGTACATAGACTGGGGACAGTTTGGCAAATTTGTCTCATGGGGCAAGTGGCACAGACCCCTGTATCTTTGGGTTTTTTTTGTTTGTTTGTTTTTGCTTTTTAGGGCCGCACCAGAGGCATCTGGAGGTTCCCAAGCTAGGGGTCGAATCAGAGCTATAGCCGCAGGCCTACGCCACAACCACAGCAATGAGGGATCTGCGCCCTGTCTGTGACCTACACTACAGCTCATAGCAACGCCAGATCCTTAACCCGCTGAGGGAGGCCAGGGGTTGAACCCACAACTTCATGGTGGTTGGATCTGTTTCCACTACAGGGAACTTCCCCCTGTATCTTTGGATCAAGGGCCAAATGGCAGAGATTCAGACTGAAAAATCTCCTATGGGTCGCTGGTCTTCCCTCTCCTCAGGGCTGTCGGTGTCATCCGCATCTTCCTGGAACATCTTGCGTGCCACTGGAGCTGTTATACCACCTGCCCAGCTCACCTAAAGTGGGAAAAATGAGATCACCTGCAGTGCCCCTGAAGATGAACAGGTCCTTCCAAGAAGTAGCTAAGTTGTAGTCTGCAATGAATTCCCTGTTGTTCTTTTGTCTCTTGTGAGGCTTTTTCCCTCACTAGTCTGGGGACTAGTATTCAGAAAGATCTGTCTAAAAGCATTGCTGTTCTAGATAGTCACAGGATTTTTTTTTTACCACACAAATGGGAAGAATTTTCAAGTGAAACAAGACTTTGGTTTTCTCTGACTTTTTCTCTGACTGCATTTTTGGGTGATTGTAGACCTCTGCAAGGAATATATTTAACCCATTTTATTTTTATTTGACCTTATGCCACATTGAGTCTGCAAGATTAGGGCACCTTCTCTAGTAACTTCCGTGTAAAAACAAAAGCAAAATTGTTGACAGAATAAATCAGCATAGGTGGTACCAACCCCTTTGGCTCTCAATTGGTAACCTAGCTTGGAGTCTTTAGCCAACAAACTGGGCTGTTTTGTGAGAAAGTTTCTTGAATTCCAGTTTAAATTAAAAGGAGGATAAAAAACTACATCAAACCTCTCTGTAAATGTTTAAGAAATGTACTGCTGTATTCTACCTTTGTTATAACAAAGATTGCTGCCCAATTATTTTGGCCATCAGGCATCTTGGCAAATCAAATGGAAAATTTCCACCAAACAAATCATTCCAATTTCATTGTTACATGATCTAGCTGCTTCCGTTGGAGGTACATAGTGAGTACAGGAAGAGGGCATAGAGAGAGAGTCAACACACAAAAAAATAGAAGGAAACAAAATGAACCCTATATATAGGAGGAAAAATAAAAGAAAATGAATTCCTCTATGAAACTGGCAGGAGAGTGTGAGACGGATGGGATTTTGTGAGTGACTGATTGTGTCCTTACTGGGCTAGAATCTGCGCTTCCCTCTTCTTCATTGCTGATGGATGGAAGGTTCTTTCCAGTTTGTGAAAGTCTCTCCTCGATGCCTGGGTTCCCTGAAATTAGTGAGAAGGTTACAGGCGAGGCATTGCCTGGGCAGGACACAGGCTGTGTGGTCGAGCTGAGCAGACACATCCAAAACTTTTCTGTTTGCTCACTGTCTGGGTGTGAACAAACTAACTTAAAGCCCATCTTCTGAGTCAGGTCCTCAGATCAAATGCAGTGAACTCCTGTTTGAACTATGGGAGAAGACACAGAAACAAGGAAAGGGCTATGTACTGTCAAGCTTAACCCCTATATGATATCTGAAGTGGAAATTGTCATAATTCACTGGGTGGGAATCAGAAGATGTTGCATAAAAGGATCCCAGAGAGTGTGCTTGATTATCAGTGGGAGAAGCCAGCCTCATCTCCCTTCCCAAACCATAGATCTGTTAGATCCTTCCTTCCTTCCTCCCTTCCTTCCTGCTTTCCTTCCTTCCTTCCTTCCTTCCTTCCTTCCTTACTCTTCCTTCCTTCCTTTTCTCTCCCTCCCTTCCTTCCTTCCTCTTTCTTTCCTTCCTTCCTTTCTTTCTCTTCCTTCTTTTTCTCTCCCTCCCTTCCTTCCTCTTTCTTTCCTTCCCTTCTTTCTTTCTCTTCCCTCCTTTTCTCTCCCTCCCTTCCTTCCCCTTTCTTTCTTTTTCTTCTTCCTTCCTTCCTTCCTTCTCCTTCCTTCCTTCCTTCCTTTTTCTTTCTTTCTCTTCCTCCCTCCCTGTCTTCCTTCCTTCTTTTTTATTTCCCACTCTCTTTTTTTTCTTTAATGATTAGCTTATCCAAGAGAATTTAAGAATACTGTGTTTTATGGCAGACACATCTCCTTCCCTCTCAAGGAACACTCCTGGGCAGCCAGCAATGGAGGTGAGAAGGCAGGTGATTATAGCTGCCAGGTGGATCCGCTTTGGAGTCCCACAATCTGTATTTAAGTCCTATTTCTCCCTTAAAATCTGTCTGAGCTTAGGCAAGTTGTAATTTCAATGGATCGTTTTTCTCCATATATAAATATAAATCAGGCTATTGGTAAAATTGGTCCCCACTTCAAAGGGTTGTTTTGAAGATTAAATGAAGTGATATTTGCAAGGCTCAACATGTATTAACTTTCATGATCATGAATGCTATGCCAAGTTTGAGCTGCATTGTTTTTTTTTTTTTTAAACTTTTTCTATGGTTTTATTTTATTCTTTTTTTTTTTTTGTCTTTTTGCCTTTTCTTGAGCCGCTCCCTCGGCATATGGAGGTTCCCAGGCTAGGGGTCTAATCGGAGCTATAGCCACCAGCCTACACCACAGCTCACGGCAATGCCGGATCCTTAAACCACTGAGCAAGGCCAGGGATCAAACCCGCAGCCTCATGGTTCCTAGTCGGATTCGTTAACCACTGAGCCACGACGGGAACTCCTGAGCTGCATTGTTAGAGCTCCATTCGATCTCCCTTGTTTCCAGATACTTTAGCTGAGGTTTATATTTGACATTTACAACTGGTATCTGCAACTTCTCACTCAGCAGAGGAGAACTCTGGTACCAAGTTACACTTGTGGTCCTCAGGCTGCCTGAAAACCTAGTGTAGACCTCTTTGAGAGGTCCCAATCTTGTTGTGCAGGCACATCTCATTGTGTGGTTTGGTTGCTGCTGGTTAGCAGTGAAAATAAGACCTATTTCCATTTCAGATAAAGACTTTGGTATAATAACAGAGTTGAAAAATTAGCTGAGTTTCATGAGTCAGCAGTGAACTGGGATGTCAAAATGGTAACCCAATGTAAACTCATCATAATGGTGGATATCTGAGAACTAGAACAGAGAAATACTATGCCTACTGCAAACTGTGCTGGTTGGAACTTCTTGTGAGTATCTTAATTGTTTCTGAACATTGCCCTTTAAAAGGAACATCAACAAAGCAGAACAAGATTAGAAATTCGGAACAAGCGTGGCAAAGAATCTTGGAGCTTCATAACTAGGGATAGTTGAAGGAAATGGACAGATAGAACCAAATAGGAATATATCATTGTTTTCAAATATTTACAAGAGAGAATAATTAAGCATATTTTTTCTCCTATAAAGAGGATCTTGGAGGTTATAATTAGCCCAGTGGGGAAGAAGTTTAACCAACTTTTGGCTTAATGTAGGGAAAGTCAAGTCCATGAAGGTAGGGATTTTATTTTGGTCTGTTTGCTTGTTTACAGCTTCTCTCTAGTGTCTAAAATGGAGCTTGGACACTCAGTTGTCCCTTAATAAATATTTGTTGAATGAATATGCATAATGGGTTTTTCAAACAGTTAAAAACTACCTCAAAATGGACCGGGCTTCTTCCTTCCTGGAATTATCCAGACATGACCTATGGTGAGATGTGATGGAAGACATTTAAACATTGAATTCAGGCTGGGCTAGGTGACCTTCAAGGTCTGTATCAACTCTGAGATGGAGCTATTCCCAGGGTTTGATGATAAACCATCAAAAGGACCAGTGCACAAAGAGCAAACATGAAGTTTGGTGCCCTTCCAAAGCAGCCTCTCAACAATTCATTTATCCCCCAGCACCCCACCCCCACTCCTAAGTTTTGGTTACGATGAACTCATGGCTGGCAGGGGGCTCATTCATTAATGGTATGATTGTTACGGCCCCTCTAATCTGACAAGGACACAGCTTTCAGCTCTGACTTCCATCATCTTCTCCTGAACGTCCTTGAATGGAGCCTGGCAGTCATCAAAACGTGGAAGGGTGCTCTGTTCCCTCGGAATCCAGGATCGGTAGGTCCCTTCTTCCTCTGCCCATCACCTCTCACCCTGATGGCCAGTGCGAGGCCTGCAGCCCTCCGCTTAGCTGCTTGGCCCCGTATTGTCCACATGTCCCACCCCTGTACTCTTCACTCACTTGCTGCTTTTCTTTTCTTTTTTCTTTTCTCTTTCCTTTTTTAAAAATCAAAGTTGGAACCAAATTCCCTGGGCCCCTAACTGGTGTGTGTAGACTGAGTATAAACACGATCCCTGGCATTAATCATGGGTAATAGAAACCAGAGATGGACTGTCACGTAGCTGGCTATCCTGTTGCTGAGTCAAGGCAACCTTTTAAAAACACACTAAGAAATACACACTCAGGCTGGGAACGGAGCATGAAAGAAATTCCAAAGCATATTTTCCTTCCCCCACCCCCGCTCCCTTGCTTTTCTTTTTTTAATTGCACAGGAATTCAGTAACCAGAAAAACATAAGAATTAAAAATAGAATCAGGACTTCTAAGGATCTGTGCTAGAGGAGAATGTCTCAAAAAAGCTTTTTATTATTTATATGCCATTCTTCTAGTAAGAGATTTAACTGTTTCAATATGGAAAATGTACATTGTCCATCTGTTGGCTACTGCCTCATGTCGGTTGCTTCTCTCAGGAACTCTCTTGTTGGCCACATGTTGTAGAGGACAGAGAACCATCCTTGAAGTTGGAAGAAAAGACTTGAGTTTTTAAAAAATTTTTTTATCTTTTAAGGGCTGCATCCTCGGCTTATAGAGATTCCCAGGCTAGGGGTCAAATCAGAGCTATAGAGGTCGGCCTACGCCAGAGCCATAGCAACACTAGATCTGAGCCACATCTGCGACCTACACCACAGCTCACGGCAACGTCGGATCCTCAACCCACTGAGCGAGGACAGGGATCAAACCTGCTTCCTCATAGATGCTCGTCAGATTCGTTTCCGCTGAACCACGACAGGAATGCCAAGACCTGACTTTTAGTTTGACTTCTTTCTTTTAATCATCATCTGTCTTGTCCAAACCCTGAAATACAGTAAGCACTTGACAAAGTTTAGTTGATTCTAGAACTTGTCTTATTTGGAAACCATCTCAGAAAGATGGAGTCTGACACCACCCAAGAACACAACAGCTGTTTTTCACTCAAACCTCATATATGCACTATGTGATATAAAAACAGGAGTTTTGTTAGGGTATTTCTCACTGATAGGATAATAGTTACAATGATACAGAATCACTTTGGCCATTCTAACACGTCTTTGCTGTTAGACTCAATAGATGCCCAGCAAAGTATGGAAAAAAACACAGCATCTAGCCCAGTTGACTCCACGATAAAAATTCCTAAGGCACTCAGAAGGTTTATACAATGAAAATAAAATGAGAAACAAGGTGACACTCATTTTGTATTAATTTGGACATCCATCAACCTCCAATCCGCTAAGCCATACTGCTCATTAGTACTTAAGAATTTTGCTCAGTTTCTACCCAGTTCCTAAACCTCATTACTTGCTAGACCATTATTTGTTACCTAGTGTAGCAGGACTGATGCAATCAATCCCATTTCACAGGTACATGAGCAAAGAATAGATAAATAATTTCCAGAAGGTACCCAGTGTCTGCTATGGACTTAATCTGATGATTCAGACAGGTTGTGAGTTGTTTTAAAATAGAATGACTTTGGTAAAATGAAGCTAGGTCTGCCTAATAACCTCTGTAAAGCCCTGACCACAGGGCCGCATGTGAAAGTAGCTCACCAAATATTGACTGTAAATGAGTAAACATACTCCACATGGCTAGGATAACAGTTTCAGAAATCACCTTTCAGAGCAGAACACTTTAAAATTGAGATACAGTTAATGTACAATATTACAAATGTTACAGATATAGGCATTCCCATTATGGCTCAGCGGAAATGAATCTGACTAGCATCCATAAGGACACAGGTTCGATCCCTGGCCTCGCTCCTGTGGATTAAGGATCTGGCATTGCTGTGAGCTGTGGTGTAGGTTGCAGGCCCAGCTTGGATCTGGTGTTGCTGTGGCTGTGGTGTAGGCCCGTAGCTGTAGCTCGGATCAGACGCCTAGCCTGGGAACCTCCATATGCCGCAGGTGTGACCCTAAAAAGAAAAAAAAGAAAAGAAATGTTACAGATATACAAGATAGTGATTCACAATTTTAAAAGATTATACTCTATAGTCATTAACATTTTGGCTATGTTTGCTATGTTGTACTATATATCCTTGTAGCTGATTTATTTTATACATAATAGTTTGTACCTCGTAATCCTCTACCTCTATCTTGTCCCTTCCTCCTTTCCTCTCTCCACTGGTAACCACTAGTTTGTTCTCTATCTGTGAGGATGTTTCCTTTTTGTTACATTCATTAGTTTGTTTTATTTTTTAGATTCCATAGGTAAGTGATATCATACAGTCAGTATTTGTCTTTCTCTGACTTGTTTCACTTAACACAATACCCTCCAAGTCCGTCCATGTTGCTGCAAAAGGCAAAACTTTACTTTTTAATGACTGAGTAGTATTCCATTATACATATATTCTATTATATTACATATGTATTCCATTATATTATATATATATTCCAATATATATACACCACGTCTCTTTTTATTCATTCATCTGTTGCTGAACACTTAGGTTGCTTCCATATCTTTGCTATTGTAAATAGTGATGCTGTAAAAATTAGGGTGACTGTATCTTTCTGAATTAGTATTTTAGCTTTGTTATTTGTATTATTTCTTCAGATATACCCAAGAGTGGAATTGCTGGGTTAAATCGTAGTTCTATTTTTCAGGATTTTTTTCTTTTCTTTTTTTTTTTTTTGAGCAACCACCATACTGTTTTCCACAGTGGCTGCACCAACTTACATGCCCACCAACAGGGTATGAGCGTTCCTTTTTCTCCACACCTTCTCCAGCATTTGTTACTTGTAGACTTGTTAATGATGGCCATTCTGACCAGTGTGAGGTGCTACCTCATTGTAGTTTGATTTGCATTTCTCTAATAATTTGCAGTGTTGAGCACTGTTTCACATGCTTATTGGCCATTTGTATTTCTTCTTTGGAGAAATGTCTATTTTGATCTTCTGGCATTTTTTGATTGGATTGCTTTTTTGTTGTTGTTGAGTTGTATGAGCTGTTTGTATATTTTGAAAAGTAAACTCTTCTTGGTCATATCATTTGCAAATATTTTCTCCTATTCTGCAGGTTGTCTTTTCATTTTGTTTGTGGTTTTCCCTTTGCTGTACAAAATTTGTAAGTTTGATTAGATCCCACTTATTTATTTCTGTTTTTATTTCTATTGCCTTGGGAGACTCACCTAAGAAAACATCAGTACAATTTATGTCAGAGAATATTTTACAGTTAATCTCTTCCAGGATTTTTATGGCGTCATGTCTTATGTTCAAGTCTTTAAGGCACAGTACTGCATCTCTTTTCATGTCTGTATAATATTCTGTTCTATGGATATACCACATTATCTGAATCCATTCCTCAGGTGATGGGACATGTAGGTTGTTTTTACTTTTTAGTCTTTACGAATAATTCTTCTGTGAATATTCTTGAACAAGTTTTTGTGTGGATGCATATTTTGTTTTGTTGCTTTTTAGGGCTGCACATGTGGCATAGGGAAGTTCCCAGGCGAGGGATTGAATTGGAGCGGTAGCTATCGGCTACAGCCACATCAATGCTAGATCCCAGCTTCATCTCTGAACTACACCATAGCTCACTGCCAGGCGGGATCTTTAACCCACTGAGAAAGGCCATGGATAGAACCTGCATCCTCATAGATACTAGTTGGATTTGTTTCCACTGCGCCACAAACAGCAACTCCCTGTTTTTATTTCTCTAGTTAGATGCCTAAGGGTAGGATTTCTGGGTCATTTGGTAAGTGTGTTTAAACTTCTCAGGAACTGTCAGAGTTTTCCAAAGCGGCTGTACAGTTTTGCTCTCTCATCAGCAATGTAAAAGGGATCCACCTTATCTACACCCTCATCAGCACTTGATAGTATCTGTATTTGGGGCTCTAGCCATCCTGGAAGGTGCGAAGTGTTATCTCATTGTGGTTTTGATTTCCGTTTCCCTGATGGTTCCTGTAAAGAATATGAAACGTTTAAAATAATATTATACTGTAAAGATAAACTGAAGTACATTAAAATTCTCAAGGCTTCTTTGAGAAAACATCAATTTGAATTGTGCAGCACCAAACCGGAAGTGGTTAAGAGCACTCCACCAACAGGAGCTCCGGGAAAGACTTTATAGAGCGAATGTAGAAGCAAAGCAGAGAAATAATCTGATTGGTTATAGCTTAAGCAACTGTCTACTTTTGATGCTTGTGACTGGTTGCTCTTTAAATTTTATTATCTCCACTACAGGTGTGTTTGGAGGAATTGGCTGGGGCTTAGATTTTTGATTTGCTTACATAGGCAACCCAGGCATTGGAGCCACCTCAGTCTGATGACCTCTTGTTTAATTACTTTAACGATACCCCTACTATCATCTGTCCTTACTGAAGTTAAGAATGATGGAAAATTGAAAGTATATTAAACTTTCCTAAGTGTGGGTTTGGTGCATAAATGACAATGAGAGATAGGTTTAAAGTTTAGCGTTAACCAATAGAGGGAAATTTAATTAGCAGTACAAGAAGCTAGCGATCTCTCTTGAGGAGGAATTGAGTGTAAGGTTTTCTCTTTACTGGGGCTTTTGCCTGCCAGCTGGCCGATGTCCATCAGTGATCAGCACATTAGCAGATGGTACCCAGTCCAACACCTCTTTACTTGCCCTGATGGTTTGTTTGTCTAATGGCTCTTCACCAATATGAGAAAGAGAATCACATACCCCTTGAACATGTATCCGTCTTTCAGTTCCCAGGATGACATTTGCTTGCTCTGACCCTGGCGGTCTGTCTCACTCAGCCTCTTAAAATACTCAGTGGGTTGTGTTAAAACCTTGAGAACAAAAAGTAAGCAAGAGAAAAATTTTGTCATTTTTCAAGACTCAAAACCCATCATTTCAGAGTACCTAACACATCATGGAAGACAAATCACAGGAAAATGGATTCAGAGAGCATGTGTTCTCATGGGTCCAGTTCACAAAAATAGTTCTCAATTTTTGTGCATGAAATTACCTGAGAAGTTTTTTTTTTTTCAAGACTGCATTGGTGTTCTCCCTGAAGGCTTTTCTGACCCTATCTGTTTCCTTACTCCAAAGCTGACCAGTCTTTTATGGTGTGATATTTATGCCATACATGAAAATAATTTTCCCCCATATTTAATGAGCACTTACTACAAATTGGACATTTTGTTTGGCTCCAGAGCAGTTGTAACATGGCTCATTCCCCTCTTTGCTCTCTCTCTCTCTTTTTTTTTTTTTGGTCTTTTTAGGGCAGCACCCGAGGCATATGGAGGTTCCCAGGCTAAGGGTCTAATCATAAGCTGCCAGCCTACACCACAGCCACAGCAATGAAGGATCTGAGCCATGTCTGTGACCTACACCACAGTTCACGGCAATGTCAGATCCTTAACCCACTGAGCAAAGCCAGGAATCGAACCCACAGCCTCATGGATTTTAGTTGGATTTGTCGCTGTGCCACAATGGGAACACCCCCCTCTTTGCTTTCTTGATATTGCAGAGGGGAAAGAAAAATATACAGATGATTGCACTGTAGAGTATTAGGGGCTTAGGGAAATTTAGGGATGCTCTGGGAGGAGATGGGAGGGACGCCTAACCCATGGCGAGAAGATGTCATGGGTGGCTTTTGAGTAAATTGAGATCGGAGCTGAGACTTGAAGGATGAGGAAGGGTTAACTGGAAAGAGAGGACAGGGTAGTGAGCTAATAGCGAAGGAGAAACTGTGGGCACCCTTTGATGGTAAGAAAAGGGCTGGTACATTTTTGACGCTTCAAGCCATGAAGATGGTTGGAGAAGAGTGTGAAACCACTGCAGAAGTGGGGGTGGCTCCAGGTAACAGTTGCATGAACGGAAGCTGGAGAGGTAGGCTAAGATTCATCCCCAAAGAATTATTTGTTTATATCCCTTATCCTCTCCTCTCTTCAAGAGAGAAGTCTTATTTCATTCAGATTTCTGCTTCAGGGACCAGAGCTACATGAACATTGACTAGATGGATGAAGCACGCATGGGCAGATGAGCACTTGGGGGCTGGGACCACAGTTTCCTCGTCAATAGTCCACGTGGAAGACACCTGGATTTTCAAAAAGCATTTGGTCAACTTTGAGAAAAGAGTTTGATTTCATTCTTTTTACTCTCTATTTCGTCCATTTTATTACCATATATTTCCTAAAGAGAAGGTCTGGCCAATATCAAAAACAAAGCACTCTCTTCTGTTTTTAATTACCTTTTTCAAGGCTGCACTAGCCATGCAAACGCTTCCTGGCTTCACTTGAGCAGCAGGCACCAACATTTTGTCTGCTTTCCTTGAAAGCGCTGAATGGAGTGCATGAAGCTTACAGTGATAAGGGTTGAAATTTTGGGTTTATCTTTTAATAGGGATGATAAGATTCTAATGCCTCAGCCCTCTGTGCTATCTGAATGCTGATGGTGGGAACAGTCACCAGATCCATGTACTGGGCGGTGGTGGGGGGCCCTGGGTTAACCTCAGAGAAACACAAATATGAGTGGGTGGAGTGCTTGCTTTCCATGAGAATCTCCGTCCTTCTCTTTCACAGCCTGGCCCACACGATCGGGCCTTTTGCCAGAAAGCCATGGGTTATTTTTTCCATTGGCCAGAGGAAGTTTTCTTTCTTTCCTTCTTTCTTTCTTTTTTTTTTCCTTCTTCTTTTTGTGAATGGACATAAAAACTTTCATTTTTACAAGGGAACTTTAGGAATTTCATTTCAGGAAAATGAAAGGCTGCTTAGATTCCCAGGAAGCACTGGAGGAAGGTGCAAAGCCTGGGGTGATGAGGGTCCTTGGAAACATGCAGATGTGAGTGTAAAGCCTGTTTCTGTTGCAGACCAGCTGTGCAGTCTTAACGTTGCTTTACCTTCGTGAGCCTCAGTTTTCTTGACTCTAACATGGGGAAAATTTGAGGTAAATAAAATGAAATGAGTGCAAGGAAAATATTTAGAAGATGCTCAATATTTATTAGTTTCCTTCTTTTGCTTTTGAACTAAGACAAAGGATGACACAGGCTTCCCACCAGTCTTCTGTGTATTTGGGGACAAAGTCATGAATACAAATCTAGGAAGCCCAAGGGAAGGCTTTGCATATACAATGTCTTATCCTGCCAGCTGATCTCATTCACTTCAACTCACCAAATATTTATTGTGTATGCTTGTGCTTAAAACTTCTTGAGACTGTGTGGTTTATATACAGTTGGATGAGAGATGGTTACTGACTTCTGTCTTCCAGAAACTTGTCTCTTACAACAATGACAAAACCTTATATGTTGGGCAAGTTAACAGTACAAGTCAATGTGTGTACACGCGTGTGTTCATGCACACACACGTGTGTGTGTGTGTGTGTGTGTGTGTGGTCTTGTACATAAATAGTTTTGGGAGGGAGATATGAGCAAGGGGTGAAGGAAGGAAAGGGATTTAATTTTCTTTTGGCTGAAGTGGGAGGGGCTATACAAGGAACAAAAATATCATCTGCACGACTGCTCTTCCTTCTGGACCAAAGTCAGAGGCCTTGGGATTTCACAAATACCCAGTTAATTTCCCTCTTAATACTGCTCAATATTTCTTTAGATGCCAAGAACGTTGGAGCCTCTATGCCTCCAGGCCAGCTATTTCTTCTGGCTGGAATTCTCCTTTCCAACTTTAGAAATCTGACTCATGCATCCACTCCCAGCTCAAAGCTACTCTGTTAAGCCTTCTCTCCTCCTATTGCCTAATGCAGACATGATACATATTTTAAGAGTGGATGAAATCAGCCTTATAAATGGTTCTGAAAGTCAATTTCTGCCAAAAATATTCCACTGGCCTCCAAACTGGCCTGAGACCTTTAATAACTTGCCAATAACTTGCCTCTGAGTTTTTGTATCCTCATCATCTCCCATGTTCCCCCTCCTTACCTAGTCAGAGAGCAGAAGCTTCCACAGAACACAAAATCTCCTCTGCTACTAGTTGCACTTGAGCATCGACTCAACAGGCAGAAGAAAAAGCAGAACACTATGTGTTTTGCGACACCCTGCCTCCTCTCAACAAATGCATTATTACCCCACAGATCAGTGGTACAAATGGGAGACAGACAAGTAAATTAAGGCAAGACAAGGTGTTAAAACAAGAGGTGTCTCTTTTAAGGAGATGTGGCAAATGAAAATTCATTCAGTTTGTACCAACATGACAACAAACCAAAAGACCGAAAGCAGTAAACAATGCAATCATTTTGCCCAGGACTTAATCATGTTGATTTTGTCTTTTGATGTGTGAATTGATTTAAAGACTTTTGTTAGTTGGTAGATACTGTAAAATGACCATACTGTAAGGCAAAACTCCATAAATATTCTGTCTCTTAGTTTACTCTTCTCTGTAATGGAAATGATCTCTACAATATGAATAATGATCATCTAACCAGGAGTGACTCATGACCTGGCAAAGCCTTAGGACCTTGGCTGATGAGACCTTCAAAATATCCTAAAAAAAATCAGTGAGTCTGATAGGGCCACTAAAATCCCAAGGGTCTTCGGGTATTTATAGAGAATATTTAGGAGAAAAACTTTCTTGGGGAGCCAAGAGTACAGCTCAAATTCTTGCTGGGTTTTTGGTAGAGTTGAATTGTCCTCAGGCCACACCCACATACCCTCCCTGCTCTGGGGTGACCCTGTTTCTCCCTGTGAGGTGTAGATGAGAGCAGGGTAGCCTTGTAACAGAAGAGAGAGGATGGCAGGCCTGTCTCCAGGATTTCAATTTCTATCACGACTCACTTTTAGCCCTTTAACAATCCTCCCCCCCTTTTCTTTCTTTGTTTTTCCTTTTAAATTTGGAGGCAACTCTAAAGTGCTTCTAGGGCATGAGGCAGCTGATTTTTACTATGTTGCTGACTGAGTTCATAACATTCTCTTTGCATCCACCCCATCAAATGGAAACTTATTGGCAATGATATGAAGCATTTATGCTTTTTTCCACCTCTTTTTTATCGGGGAAAAACAGATTGTATGCCTAGGCTGTTGGCTCTTGAAATTCCCTCCCTGTTCAGACTGATTATCATGGTAACAAGAACAGTTTAGATAACATAAATCTAACCAGCATTCACTTCCATCTGCCCCTGTGACAAGAAGGTGGTGCTCTCCCTCCTCTTTGGGGACAGGAATTGGGCTTTTTCAGGAACTTGGTTGTGCCAGAAATGGAGCTGAAACTTGAGCCACACTGTCAATCATTCTAAGAGAAATGGACTTTTTGGCTACACATTCAAGTGAAGAGGGAGTCAGAATCACCCCAGCGTAGGAAATAGGGCTTGTTTTAGGGGCTTTGCTCTGGCCCTGCACCTGGAGCTCACACCACCCCTTCTCCATCCCACTTGGGCTATTTGTGGCCCTAGAATTCCTTCCCCAGTTGGCCTTTAGCCTGCTTCCAGAGTTCTTCTGGGTTTCTTCCTTGGGTGTGTTCTCTGGAGGATGGATGTTAGGTACACCTTAAGGCTGAAGGGTGGCCAAGGGGTAGCTCTTTCTGGGGGAGGGATGCAGGGAAGATGGAGCTTCCTTGATGGAGGACAGAGACAGAAGTGGGAAGAGATAGGCATGGGCTGGGTTGGGGTGGGGGTGGGAAACTCTATTTATACTTCCTTGTCCTGGTGCATGAGTTGGAAGACGCTGAGAACTCGGAGTTAATTAGGCCTTGTAGGCCATTATGAGGGTAAATGTGACAGGATAGAGGATGAACAGTTAGTTAGTTTGGTAACTTTGTGTTTTGAGTATTTATGCTTATGGTATGTTGCTCTCCATTTACATGATTGCTCAAGGCCCCCAAACATTAGATGAGAGTCTGGGAAAAGGTATGACGTAATTACTCAGGCCCCTCATCTATGAAGCTAAGTTAGGAGGAATAAATTGAATATATTTTCTGGGTGAACCTATCTATCTGTTCTCCCTGTGGGAGAAGAAAGGGAATTTTCTGTTGTGGAAAGAACCTGAGATTTGGAGCCAGAAAAGTGTCAATTCAGTAAACATGTATTAAGCACTTATTGTGTGTCAACCAGAGATAGACACCAGGATAGATAAAACACAGCCAAAACTCTCAGAAAATTTATAGCAGGGAAATGGATGGTGATGCGAGAAAAAAAAAAAAAGCAATAAGACAGTGTGATAAAAATCATTGTTAGCCTTGTTAGCCAGTATACTATTTATTTCTTTATTCTTTTATTCTTATTTTTTATTGAAGTACCATTAATTTATCATGTTATATAAGTTTCAAGTATACAGCTTTATTTTTGTACTTCTTTTCTATGGCTGCACCTGTAGCATTTGAAACTCTCAGGCTAGCAGGTTGAATTAGAGCTGCAGCTGAGGCCTATGCCACAGCAACCCTGAATCTAAGCTGCATCTGTGACCTTTGCCACAGCTTGGGGAAATTCTGGATCCTCAACCCATTGAGGTATCAAACCCACATCCTCATGGAGACTTCATTGGGTTCTTAACCTATTGAGCCACAATGGGAATTCCCTACATTTCTACTTCTGTATACCCTACAGAATGCTCACCACCAAAAATTTAGTTTCCATATGTCACCCTACAGTTGGTTTTGCTGTTTCCTCCACCCCTCTTCTCTGATAACCAGTATGCTGTTCTCTGTATCCACATGTGTTTGTTTTTGTTTGGTTTGTTTACTTATTTTGTTGTTTGTTTATTAGGTTTTTATATATTCCACATATAAGTGAAATCTTAAGATATTTGTCTTTCTCCATCTGATGTATTTCACTTGACATAGTACCCTCAAGGTCCATTCATGTGTGGTAAATGGCAAGATTTCTTGTTTTTCTTATAGCTGAGTAGTATTCCATTGCATATATATACCACATCTTCTTTATCCATTTATTCTTCAATGGGCATTTAGGTTGTTTATGTGTCTTGGCTATTGTTAGCAATGCTGTGATGAATCTAGGCATGCATATATTTTTTCGAATTAGTGTTTTTTTATTCTTTGGACAAATGTGAAGAAGTGGACCATATGGTACTTCTATCCTTAATTTTTTGAGGATTTCTATACTGTCTTTCATAGTGGTGGCACCAATTTATATTCCTACCAACAGTGTATGAGTGTCTCCTTTTCTCCACAACCTCACTAATCCTTGTTATTTCTTGTCTTTTTGATAATAGCCATTCTAACAGGTATGAGGTGACATGTCGTTGTGGTTTTGATTTGTACTCCCCTGATATTAGTAATGCTGAACATCTTTTCAGTGTCTGTAGGCCATCTGTTTATCTTCTATGGGAAGATGTCTATTCAATTTCTCTGCCCATTTTTCAATCAGGTTGTTTATTTTTTTGTGGTTGAGTTATATGAAATTGTTATATATTTTGGACTTTAACCCCTTATCAGATATATCATTTGCAAATATCTTCTCCCATTTGGTAGGTTGTCTTCTTGTTTTATTGATGGTTTCCTTTGCTGTGGAGAGCTTAATTTCATATAAGCCCATTCCATATGTATATTTTTTGCTTTGCTTCCTTTGCCTGAGGAGAGATATTCAGAAGGGTATTACTAAGACTGATGGCCAAGAGCATACTGCCTGTGTTTTTTTTCTAGGAGTTTTATGGTTTCAGGTCTTATGTTCAAGTCTTTAATCCATTTTGAGTTAATCTTTGTGAATGATATGAGGTAGTGTAGTCTAATTTCCTTTTTTTTTTTTTTTGGTGTATGATTGTCCAATTTTCCCAACACATTTATTGAAGAGACCATCCTTTTTCCATTTGTGTTCTTTGCTCATTTGTCATAAATTAATTATCTGTATATGTGTAGGTTTATTTCCGGATTGCCGTTCTGTTCCATTGATCTATGTGTCTCTTTTTCTGCCAGTGCCATACTGTTTTGATTACTATGTCTTTGTACTGTAATTTGAAATCAGGAAGTGTGATACCTCCAGCTTTGTTCTTTTTTTCCTAGGATTGCTTTGGCTAGTCAGGGTCTTTTGTTATTCCACACAAACTTTTGATTGTTATTCTATTTCTGTGAAAAATTTTCTTTGGATTTTGATAGAGGTGGCATTAAATCTACAGATTGCTCTAGGTAATATGGACATTTTGATAAAATTTATTTTTCCGGTTCATGAGCATGGAATGTTTTTCCATTTATTTGTGTCTTCAATTTCTTTCAAAAATGTCTTACAGTTTCCAGTGTACAGATCTTTCACTTTGGTTAAACTTATTCCTAAGTATTTTATTCTTTTTGTTACAAATGTAAATGGGATTCAAAAAAAAAAAACCTCTCTGCTAACTCACTGTTAGCATATAGAAATGCAACAGGTTTTTGTATACTGATTTTTACATCCTGAAACTTTACTAATTTCTAATAGGTTTCTTGTTTGTTTGTTTGCTTTTTTTTTTTTGGTATGTGTGGAGTCTTTAGGGTTTTTGCTGTATAAAAATCATGTCAGCTGCAAATTAGCCAGTATACTTTAAACCAACAGGGATGAAGGCCTAAAAGAAGTAGATCTCTGAAGGAAAAGTTGAGGAAGACTTCATAGAGGTGATGTTTGCTGGGGTAATTACCCTGGGATTAGCAAATGTTTGCCAGGAGAAAGAGGCAGCCATGACTGGAAGGGATGATTTGTGCAGAAGAAGGGAGGCCTATAAGGACCTCTAATCCAAAGTTAGAATTAACTTTGTCACCTACTTATTGAGTGACTTTTGGGCATGTTACTTAACTCTTGTTAATTTTAGTTGCCTCTTCAGTATAATGGGGATAATAGTAGTATTTCGTGACCATTACATGAAACAGTGGATTAGACACACATTTTAAAAATTCTAAATAAAGCATTGACTAAATCTTAATGATTGCTAAAAGTGGGACTTCAAGCCTAGATTCCTCTAAATTCTAGCTGGGGAGTAGTCTTCGGATTTTGGCATGAGTGTTGGGATGTCTCCTGGAGGTCCTGTGAACATGCATTCTGAGAATAATCCTAGTAATATCTGGCTTTCCTTACAGAAGGAACATTGGGGACAGGGTGGACAGGCCCAGAGTTGGTGCAGAAGGAAAATCAGGAATCGAAGGGCTGCATTCTACTTTTTTTTTTTTTTTTAAGAAGTAAGCCAATGCTTTACTACAGTCCAGAATTGAGACTGAGAAATGAGAAATGAGACTCACGATCAGTCTGTGATTAGGCAATATAAATTATAGAATCTCCTAGATTTGTGGCCAGGCCTCTCCAGTCTCCCTTGCGAAGCCCTCACCCCTTTACTCCACCCCCAGAATCGCAGCCAGCTGCAGCTTGCTTTACATTCACAGGCAAGAGGCAGCAGTTTGAATTCTTCTATTGTCACTGGTGCGATTGTTTAATAGATAACCTGAGGACAAAGACTATGTCTTATAAGTTCAGAGTCCCTGCCATCCTGAACCAGTCTTGAGCACAGCATATATTTGTCAACTGAATGAGTTATTGGAAAGAAGGCTGCTCTTTCAGGCTGATAGGGCATAGTCCCCTCCCTGCTGGTTTAGAAAGACAAAGTATCTTGTGTGCTGTGGTCATTTCTTCAAGCCTGTGGCTGTCCAGCCCTAATTGCCAAGTGCCGGCTCAGTGAAAACTTGTCAATGACAGTGCATCTTCCTTGGGGTCACCTCCTTCAGGGCCGACCCCCATGGCCCACAGGACACTGACAGCTTCTGTTTCACATCTGTTTTTACTTCTGGTTAAGCCTTCTGGGGTCACTGCTTGGGCCCAACCATCTCCCCTTTCACCTTGGTTCCCACACCAGGTCAAGACAGGGAGACTTCCTCTTCCCTTCCCAGCCCCCAGGACCTCTCTTGTCCCTGCCCACGCTCTGCAGGTCCCTGTGGGTTGTCCTGTGGCTGCAGAGTCTCAGGCTGTCCCCCTGTTCTCACCATCCTGGCCCCACTCCTGTCGCTCAGTGAATGGCTACTCAGATGTGCTCATCCTGACCTGTGGGTCTAGGAGTGTCACTAGCCCATGGAGCCAAAGAATCCAATATGCTAGAAGCACTAGGTCTGCAAATTGTCAGAGCCCAGGGAGACTTCCTAACACTAGCATTGTATCAATTGCATGTGTTCTGGAATTGTCGCCCCCACCTGCCCCCCTCATCACTTGGGTCTAGTTGAGGGTACGTGCCTAGATGCATGGTGGGGGTTGTTTGCAATAAGAGGGAGGGAGGTACAGAGTCTTCTTCCATCTCCTCTTCCTTCTCTTCCTTCTCTGCAGTGCATCCTTCATCCCAAAGGGCTTTCCGAAGAAAATTATTCACTGCAAAAACTTACTAGCTGGAGGGGTAAGACAGCCCACCACAGGGAAGGTAGTGTTTACTAAGGAAACCAAGTAGAAATGAAGGAGGTGATCTGTGATCTCAAGCAATTTGTCATCTAGTGATGAAGATGGACTTAGCCCATGTGAAAGAGGTTATTGTTGAGTATCTATGTGACACTGAGGAATAAGTGATGATGGAGGCTGTGAAGATCTGAAGAGGCTGCTTGGTGCAGATTTGTAAGGATGGAGGGTGTGTGTGTGTGTGTGTGTGTGTGTGTGTGTGTGTGTGTGTGATATCCCCAGCATCAAAAACAGTGACTGGAAACTCATGGGTGATCCATATGCATTTTGTATAAATTAACGCCCTGGGAAGAGAAGAAAAGACGAAGACGGGGTGTGACCATGGAGCTGAGCATGGCATGTTTGTACCCCAATGCCGCGGTGTCGAGTGAGGGGAAATCAGACTGCGTAGGTAAGGAGAGGGGAACAAAAATAAATCCTTGTCAGTTGTCAGGGGAAGGCCAGGCTGTCAGATGTCGCTGGCCGTGTTCTTCAGGGCAGTGCCTGCTAAGCTCAGGTCACTTTTCACTTTCTGAGCCAGTGTTCTCTTTCCAGTGAGTTTTGGGAAAGTGTTGCTGGTATCACAGAGATTGAAAACATGGGGCTGCAGATAAGGGGGTGGGGTGAGTGCAGGTAAGCTGTCAGGGCCACTGAGACAGGCCTCTATTGCCGGGTAAAGCCAAACAATTCAGACTTTCACACCCATAAACTCAAACCCAAACAAAGCTATAAAATGGGAGGGAGGGACAGTGGGGAGGAGGTCATTTGCCTGATGTGGAGGTCATGGGCCTGATGGGGCTGGGCCAGGATGCCCAGGCAGGGCAACTTTCCTCTAATGGAGCTGCTCCTCTAGTAAATGTAGGAATCTATGGAAAATTTTGCCCTATGTGTTAGGTTCAGAATAAGCACCAGAGTATCCCTTTGCCCTTTGAGACTATACATGTATCTGCTTGTTTATACCATAAACATTTATTGAGAGCTGGTTGTGCGCTAGGCCTGTATATCCATACATTGGTGATTGTATTTGAGCCCTGGACTCTGTCCCTGTGGAGCTTATAGTTTATTGAGGAGAGAGATAATAAAGAGGTAAATGAAGAAATAAGCAGATAAGGGAGAAAAATTTCCCATTAAGAATATTCAGATGGAAGTTCCCATTGTGGCTCATTGGTTTAAGAATCCGAGAGAGTGTCTGTGAGGATGCGGGTTCAATCCCTGGCCTGGCTCAGTGGATTAAGGGTCTGGCTTTGCCGTGAGCTGCGGTGTAGGTCGCAGATGCAGTTTGGATCTGGAGTTGCTGTGGTTGTGTTGTAGGCTGGCACCTAGGGCTCCAATTTGATCCCTAAGGGGAACTTCCACACTTCCATGTGCTGTGGGTGTGGTTCTAAAAAAAAAAGAATATTTGTACGGATAAAGGATAAGGAATTTGAGCTCTAAAATAGAGTGTGACTGATTCTTCCTCCAGAAATTGGCCTGTTCTTGTACAAGAAGTAAGACTGAATAATAATAATAATAAAAAAAACAAAAACCCCACCAAAACAAAACAAACACACAAAAAACAGAAACCCGCAAATCAGAGTGTACCAAAGCTATGACTGGAGATGCTTTCAAGAAGGCTCATTTTTCAAACTGATTGTGAGGACACTTGGACCAGCACAAATGTGCTAGTGGAGAGATCAGTAAGGGGTCTTTGATAGTAGCTATGATCTGGAAAAGGCATCTTTGTTGAACTGATGGATACACATGAGTGAATAAGTGAGGGCTGCTGGGAAGCAGTGCCGATAAGTAAAATCTTCAGAGTCAGAAATACCTGGGTTTCAATCCAGGCTCTTGCTTTCCAGCTGTGTGAGCTTGGGAATGTTTAGCCTCTTTAAGCCTTTTTTTCTCACCTGTAATATAAGGATAACCTCCCGGGTGGTTAAATTAGACTGTTATGTAATACCTCTAGCACAGGGCCTGGTGTATATAGCATGTGCAGGAGAGATTGGAATGATTTCAACCTTTATCCCCTGAGGTCCAGAGTGGGTGGGGGTGAGTAGGATGGAAAGGTTAGTGCAGACAGAAGCAGCACATGGGATGGAGGGTGACTTTTTTCTTTTTTTTTTTTTTGGTCTTTTTGCCGTTTCTTGGGCCACTCCTGCGGCACATGGAGTTTCCCAGGCTAGGGGGCCAATTGGAGCTGTAGCCACTGGTCTACACCAGAGCCACAGCAACGCGGGATCCGAGTCGCGTCTGCAACCTACACCACAGCTCACGGCAACGCCAGATCCCTAACCCACTGAGCAAGGCCAGGGACCGAACCCACAACCCCATGATTCCTAGTCGGATTCGCCAACCACTGAGCCACGACGAGAACTCCAAGAGTGACATTTTAAAATGAGAACTTAGAGGGAACAGAGTCTGTTTGCTGGCTGAGAAGCAAGTGCGAACCTTCCAGTTGTCCCGATCCTTCTCCCAGAACCACTGCTGTGTGTAGCAGTGCAGCCACTCTTACTTGAAAGTGAAACAGGTTGGTTTCTCAGGAGCTCTGAAACCACTCAACCCCCAGTGCCTGGTCTCATTTGTTTCCCTGGCTAAGGGATGTGTTACAGAATACATATGGTTGTGAGTGAGCCCACAAGGACACGTGTGGCTGAATCTCTAACTCATGCAGTGTGTGCTGATGTATAGGAAAATATTACTCCTAGTTTATTCTTCTGCATGAGTTAGTGCCCATTTAGTACATTTAGTAGGATCAGTGTGTGTGTGTGCGTGCGCGCGCACATGTGTGTGTGTGTGTGTGTGTGTGTCTTATACTTGCCAGAAGACAATCCATCAAAATTCTGGCTTACAGGATCTTTTTGGTAAATAGTCATTCTAGTGAATAGCTGGTCTTTCACACTCCCTTTCTCTTTCTCTGGTTCTCACCCAGGTAGTATGTAGGAATGCTTGTGTGACCTCATGGCAGTGGGGGAAAGAGAGCCTCGGGTCTACTGGCTGGCCTTGGCACTTGCTGTTCTGTTTATAAAGAGGCTGGTTTGAACAGATCAGCCTGGTCATCAGGTTGGACTAATGTCCACTGAGCCTGGACTGGCCTTTCTCTATCTCTTGGAGTTTTGTTCTGGCTGCCATTGCTAAAGAATGTAGTCCCAGCCATCTGGTTGTTGTCTCATGAGTTAGTGGGTAGAGACCCTGTGTTCTTCTACTTTCTCATTCTTCCCCTCCTGAGGCCTGTGAGACTCAGGCCTTCTCGTTCTCCACATACTCGTACACACGTTGAGGGGAGCCAGAAACATGGATTCAGAGCCCATCTTTTCAGCCACCTGCCTTGTCCAAGGCTATTTGCTCTCTCTCTCCCAAGCCAGCTTGTAAGTGGTCCCAAGCTGATCACCAGGCTTCTCAAATGGCAGTAGTCCTGACCTTGGAATCAGTTGGCAAGTTTATGCAAATACCGATGCCTAGATCCTATGTCCAGACATTACGTTGTAAGTGGTGTGCCTGGGCACGTGGAGATGGTTCTGATGGGCAGCCAAGTGTGAGAAACCCTGCCTGGAAGCTCGCAGCCTCTAGACCAGGGAGTGGGCACTAGCCCTTACATTTTTAGAGTCTGTCATGCCCAAGCCACCACTGGAGTATCCTCACCATGGTACTAATATGATTGACTTAGCAAAGTAGAGGACCATTAAGAGAAGGGTGGGATACTGGAATAAAAACAAGATTTTGTTAAGAAAGAAAGAGGGGTGTATGTCTGCCACAACAAAGCGTCAAATCTGGGCTTAAACCAATAATCAGGCAGGATCCAGGAATGTTAGACTGATCTAAGAAAGGAGAAAGGAGAAATCCCAGGAAGAACAGTGCACAAAGCCCAGAGAACACAGGTCTAGATTGGATCAGAAGGATAAAGGGCCTGAACAGGAGAGAGATCTATAAAGTGCTTTTCGATTAAAAATTTTTGTTATCATAACACTGGCAAAAAATAGGCACTTGAAATTCTAGAAAAAGCATTATGAGAAAGAACTACAATCATAAAAACATTACTTCATTCTGCTGTGTTCAGTATTGGCATGGTCATAGAAACAGATTTTCAAATTCTAGAATCAACTCATCAGTGAATGTTGATTATAGAATAAAGGTAACATCAATCCCTTTTGATAGTGTAAAAGAAGAAGTGTATCCAATCCTCTGTTGCTTCCATGCCTTGGCTGTCGTAAATAGTGCTGTAGTGAGCACTGGAGTGCATGTATCTTTTTGAATTACAGTTTTCTCCAGATGTGGTATGTATACACAATGGAATATTATTCAGCCATAAAAAAGCATGAGATAATGCCTTTTGCTGCAACATGGATGAACCTAGAAATTATCATACTAAGTGAAGTAAGTCAGACAGAGAAAGGCAAATATATATGAGATCACTAGTATGTGGAATCTAATAAAAATGATACAATAGAACTTAAAAAACAGAAACAGACTCAAAGATTTCAAAACCAAACTTATGCTCAGCAAAGGAGAAACATGGAAGAGAGGAGGGATAAATTATGGGGTTGGGATTTATATTTACTCACTGCTATATATAGAATAGACAGGTAACTGGGACCTACTATAATAGCACAGGGAAATTTACTTTAGTACTGTGTGGTAACTTGTATGGGAAAAGAATCTGAAAAGGAATGGATATATGTACATGTGTAACTGATTTACTTTGCTGTACACCTGAAATTAACACAACTTCATAAGTCAACTATATTCCATAAAATTAAAAAAAGAAAGTGTGCATGTGAGAAATTGGGAGGGACAGGTGGGGAGAGAAGAGCTGAGAGCTCAAGGAAAGAACAGGAGTGCTAATATTCCTATCCGATGGAATGACCAGATAAGCCATCAAAAGATATTCTCTTTAGTTGGTGGAACAAGAAACAAAAGAAGAAGAATAAATATTGTAAAAAAGACTATGGGACATATCACTATGATTTACTAAGAGACTGGGTGCAGGGGAAGATAAGATGAGGTTGTGTGAACTAGATGCCAATTTATCACAGCAGGAATTCAAAAGACAATGTATAGAGTGAAAAAGAGGTAGAGACAAAACATGATATCTAGAGACATGGCATTAACTCCCAGGAGAAAACAGCCAAAGAGTTAAAATTGTTTGCTCTGGGAAGGGGGTTGAAGGGATGGGGGCAGAGGCCTTCCCTGTGTAAGCCTTCTTTCTTCTTATTTCAAACATGGCCACATGTATCATTTGATAGCTGAAAGTCTGTTGTAAAAAATGATTTATGTTTACTTTCTGCCATAAGGTAGATACATTTTGTATGATGCGTTTTCTACTTACAGCAGCATGGTAAACATGTTCTTTGATATTACATATCCTCTATAATGATTCAATTAATGGCTATACATGGTATTTTACATTATATCTTTGGAAGTTCTGATCCATTTATTCTCACGCTCTCAATCTCCCACCATTTATAAAGAACCAAAAGAAGTGATTGAAGCTTGGGGGAGCAGCCGATGTCTGAAGAAGAAAGGTTCCCCCCCCCCGCCCCCCCGCCCCGCCCCCGGAAAGAACTAAAACTCAACCTGACCCTCATTAGCTCTGTGCATTAACCAAGTTCAAAGCCCAGGCAGAGCTGTGCAGGCTCCTCCCTTGCTGCAGCAGCCCTGGGTGGTGTGCACACAGCCTGGGACCTGCAAGGCCAGAGCTTGCCCCCTGGCAACCTGGACAGCATCAACCCAAGGCTGCCCTTTGCACTGACACTGCCCCAAGTTCATTTGACATGGGGGCTGCCAGAAAGATGAGGCTTCATTTGCAAAACAAGGGCATGGTTTTAATTATCCTTTAGATCCATACGAAATCCTGGGGTGGGGTGGGGATAGATTTATGGCTTTCGATTCTCTTCTTGGCCATTTATAAAGCAGTATTTATCAGGTGTGGGACACATGGCAGCTCTGGGGAGTGCCAGACGGGATCAAAAGCAAAGCATAAAAACCTTGCTCTTTCAACATACCTAATCTCCTTCTTCTATCTATAAATGGCCACATTAACCCCATGGCTCTGGGAGAGATTCATTCTGGCCCTTTTCTGTCTGAGGATTCAAGGGCAAGTGAGAGGCTGGCTTCTGTGTGCCAGGCCTGCCTCGCCTCCCCTTTGATGTTTTCCTCAGAAGAACCAAATCATGGCCAACAGCACTGGGGCTGATGCTCTTCACGCTGTTGTGCTGAGAGTGTCCCTTTCCTAGGGGCATTTACAGCACTCCCAGGAGAGCATCAGAGGGGGTGATGGCTAGAAAGGCAGCCATCCATCATTCCTTCCGTCAGTGCTGTATGTATCTCCCGTATGCCCCATGCACTTCCAGGTGGTGCTAGATTCTAAAGAAGCATAAGACGGGATTTATTCCTTAAGAAAACATCCCTCTTATTTGGCAAGGATGTCCTGCCCATAATGGTCTCAGATCATTAAAGCAATATTTGGTGGTGTTGAGTTTTGGAAAAGAATTTGTTCATTAGTGAGGCTTCTGAATGAGTTGGGTCTTGCCTACAAGGTGTGATGTGGGCGAAGCCTTGAATTAAAAGGAGGAAAAGAGTGATGTGGAAAACCAAAGCCCTGAGGCCAGCATCCATGTGGCATGGTTCCGGGAAGGAGGAGGAGAGGAGGGGGTACATGAGAGAAACCTCTTTGGGGCTCAGTGGTTTCTGGGTGTGTGTCCCATTCTCCTGAAGTGGCTCGCTGACCAACACAAACCTGCAGAGGGAAGATTCAGGAAGTGTAAGTACCTTTGCTTCTACAAAGCAAGGAAACTTTCCGGGATTCTTCCACTTCTGGAGCCGGGGAAGCAATCTTGCTTTTCTTCTTTCTGCAAATTGGAGATGTGTCTTCCCTGAATTAGAGTACCGCCATATAAAATCTTACAAGCATGGAAACCTCGAGGTTATCTAGAATACAACCTCTGTGAAAGTAGCAGATTTTGTTACTTTTATTCTCTCAATGTCTAGAGCAGTCCCTGACACAGAGCAAGGGTGGAGTAAGTACTTACCGATGAACCGATGAATGAAAGCCTAGCCTTCAACATGATTCTGAAATATCTGGCTTCTGCACTGGGAGTCCGAAGACTCAATTTCTGGTCTTTCATTTGACCATTACTAGCTTGGGGTCCATCATCCCTTGTAACTCAGTTTTCTCATTTTTTCCCAAGATATTAAGGCATGTTTTGCAAACTTGTGAGGGTCAATTAGCCACCCACAAATTTTAATTAATCTAATTGCTCTGGACGAGGCTCTGGGAATACTAAGTGAATTTAGCTTTCAAGGAACTTAGTCTAGTGGAGAAGACAGAAAAAACAAACAAAAAGATTGTAAGCTCGTGTGATAGCCTATAAGATAGTGGTACACACAGGGTATTGTGAACACATGCCAGAGCAAAGGCTGACCCAGACTGGTGGTGAGGGGAAGGTTTTCTAGATGTGACAGTTGGGTGGGTCCCTTGGATCAAGTGAGAATTATCTGGGGTAGGTGAAAGTGAGGGCAGCACTTCAAGGCAGTGGGTTGGTGTGAATGCTCAGATGCCCAGAGATTAGACAGTCAAAGGTGGAGGTATGTATCTGTGTACAGATGCGCACAAATTGAGTACATATAGATCTGTGCAGAGCTTTAGCAATAAATCCTTCTGCTGAAACTCTGCAGATCATAAGTCACGAAAAACATTAATTTCTTTGTATTAACATTTGGACTTAACTTAGCAAACAATTGTGTGGGGACATTATAAGATTAGCATCTTAGAAAAATCATTGGAAGCCTATATGAAGGATAGATAGGGAGTAGATGAGGCTGGAAAAACACTGATGGCAAAGGAAGTTGATTAGGGAGCTACCGGAAAAACTATAGGAAAGCTGAGGGGGAAACTAAGGAACTGAGATTGTGTTAAGGGGGTGAAGGGGTCAATGGGTGGATTGGAAGAGATTGGAAAGGTGGACTCAGGAGTGACTGATTGCCTGTGGGAAAAGGATAATTCTCAGGTTTATGATTTAGGCAACTGATTCGGTAACGGTAAACCAGACAATGATGGCTGTGTGTCTCCAGCAGGTGAATAGTGTAGTGCCCTGTCAAACAGGTCTTTTTTTTTTGTCTTTTTGTCTTTTTAGGGTTACACCCATGGCATATGGAGTTTCCCAAGCTAGGGCTGAATCGAAGCTGTAGCCACTATGCCATAGGCAGGCACAGCAATGCTGGATCCTAGCCACGTCTGTGCCCTACACCACAGCTCACAGCAATGCTGGATCCTATCAAACCCTCAACCTCATGGTTCCTAGTCAGATTCATTTCCACTGCACCACGATGGGAACTCCAGATTTTTTTTTTTTCATTTTTCAAAGTTTTATCAAAGTATGGTTGATTTACACAGTTGTGATAATTTCTGCTGTACAACAAAGTGATTCAGTTATACATGTACACATATCCATTCTCTATCAGATCCTTCTTCTTCTCCTTCTTCTTCTTTTTTTTTCTTTTTTTTCATCTTTTTTTGTCTTTTTCCAGGGCCGTACTTGTGGCATATGGAGCTTCCCAGGCTAGGGGTCTGATCCCAGCTCTAGCTGCCGGCCTATGTCACAGCCACCACAACGCAGGATCCGAGCTGCATCTTCGACCTACCCCACAGCTCAGGGCAATGCCAGATCCTTAACCCACTGAGCGAGGCCAGGGATCGAACCAGCAACCTCATGGTTCTGGTTGGATTTGCCAACCACTGAGCCATGATGGGAGCTCCTCTCTTTCAGATTCTTATCCCACATAGATTATCAAAGAACATTGAGTAGAATTCTCTGTGCTATATACAGCAGGTCCCCATTGGCCAATCATTCCATATCCACAGTGGGTTAAGGACCCAGTGTTGTCTCCGTGAGGATGCAGCTTCAATCCCTCAGCAGCTCAGGGGGTTAAGGATCTGGTGTGGCTGCAAGCTGCAGGGTAGGTCACAGTGTGGCTCAGATCCAGTGGTGCTGTGGCTGTGGGTAGGCCTGCAGCTGCAGCTCTGATTCAACCCCTAGCTTGGGAAATTCCATATGCCACAAGTGCGGCCTAATATGAAAACAAAATAAAAGCAAAAACAAAAAACCCAAAGGAGCTATTTTACGTATTTGTTTGATGTTTATTTAGAGAGCTCTTCATTGGGTGGAGAAATAGGACACCTTATTCATGCTTTTAGGATTTCTTCTATTGTCCTAGCTTCAAATTTGCTTATCCCACCCAAACCGAAAAACAGACAGCTGTTAAACAACTGTCTCCCTTTGGAAGAATATTCTATGAGAATCTTTTTTGACTAGTTTTGCTTGAAAAACTTACCTTCTAGTAAAAGAGGTATACTTGACATCTCTCTGTCTCTGAGAAGGAATCTGGTAGATGTGGATTTTTTTCCATTCATTTCCAGAAATCTTTTATTTATTTATTTATTTTATTTATTTATTTTTTATATTTTCCCACTGCACAGCAAGGGGATCAAGTTATCCTTACATGTATACATTACAATTACATTTTTTTCCCCACCCTTTGTTCTGTTGCAACATGAGTATCTAGACAAAGTTCTCAATGCTACTCAGCAGGATCTCCTTGTAAATCTATTCTAAGTTGTGTCTGATAAGCCCAAGCTCCCGATCCCTCCCACTCCCTCCCCCTCCCATTAGGCAGCCACAAGTCTTTTCTCCAAGTCCATGATTTTCTTTTCTGAGGAGATGTTCATTTGTGCTGGATATTAGATTCCAGTTATAAGTGATATCATATGATATTTGTCTTTGTCTTTCTGGCTCATTTCACTCAGTATGAGATTCTCTAGTTCCATCCATGTTGCTGCAAATGGCATTATGTCATTCTTTTTTATGGCTGAGTAGTATTCCATTGTGTATATATACCACATCTTCTGAATCCAATCATCTGTCGATGGACATTTGGGTTGTTTCCATGTCCTGGCTATTGTGAAGAGTGCTGCAATGAACATGCGGGTGCATGTGTCTCTTTTAAGTAGAGTTTTGTCCGGATAGATGCCCAAGAGTGGGATTGCGGGGTCATATGGAAGTTCTATGTATAGATTTCTAAGGTATCTCCAAACTGTTCTCCATAGTGGCTGTACCAGCTTACATTCCCACCAACAGTGCAGGAAGGTTCCCTTTTCGCCACAGCCCCTCCAGCACTTGTTATTTGTGGATTTATTAATGATGGCCATTCTGACTGGTGTGAGGTGGTATCTCATGGTAGTTTTGATTTGCATTTCTCTTATAATCAGCGATGTTGAGCATTTTTTCATGTGTTTGCTGGCCATCTGTATATCTTCTTTGGAGAAATGTCTATTCAGGTCTTTTGCCCATTTTTCCATTGATTGATTGGCTTTTTTGCTGTTGGGTTGTATAAGTTGTTTATATATTCTAGAGATTAAGCCCTTGTCAGTTGCATCATTTGAAACTATTTCCTCCCATTCTGAAAGTTGTCTTTTTGTTTTCTTTTGGGTTTCCTTTGCTGTGCAAAAGCTTTTCAGTTTGATGAGGTCCCATGGGTTTATTTTTGCTCTAATTTCTATTGCTTTGGGAGACTGACCTGAGAAAATATTCATGAGGTTGATGTCAGAGAGTGTTTTGCCTATGTTTTCTTCTAGGAGTTTGATGGTGTCCTGTCGTATATTTAAGTCTTTCAGCCATTTGGAGTTTATTTTTGTGCATGGTGTGAGGGTGTGTTCTAGTTTCATTGCTTTGCATGCAGCTGTCCAGGTTTCCCAGCAATGCTTGCTGAATAGACTTTCTTTTTCCCATTTTATGTTCTTGCCTCCCTTGTCAAAGATTAATTGACCATAGGTGTCAGGGTTTATTTCCGGGTTCTCTCTTCTGTTCCATTGGTCTGTCTGTCTGTTTTGATATCAGTACCACACTGTTTTGATGACTGTGGCTTTGTAGTATTTCTTGAAGTCTGGGAGAGTGATGCCTCCTGCTTGGTTTTTGTTTCTCAGGATTGCTTTGGCGATTCTGGGTCTTTTGTTGTTCCATATAAATGTTTGGATTGTTTGTTCTAGTCATTTCCAGAAATCTTTTAGTCATTGGGAAAGATTCCCTGAGTACCATTCTGTCTGGTCTGTTCCATAATGGTTTGGATTATGTTATTTGTAAACATGGGGACTACAGACAAGCAATGAATCTGGAGTTTGGGTGGCAGGATTTGGAGTGTGGTCAAGGAGTTCAGTTTTGACCTATCAGTCTTAAGGAGCCTTTAGGACATCCATGACATGCTGAGAGGGCGGTTGGATGTTTACATCTGAAGCTCAGGTCAAAGAGTCAAAAGCAGCAGAGAAAGCACAGGAAAGCTACAAAGTATCCATGTCCTTTGGCCTCAGCAATAAAGAAGTCATTGGTCTCTTTTGCTATTGACACAAGTGGAAGTGCTGAGATATATACAAAAGGGAAATAAATATTAGAGCAGGTGAGCACAGACAACACAATATCTGGGAATTCCCTGGCGGCTCATTGGGTTAAGGATCTGTCATAGTCACTGCTGTGGCTCTGGTTACTGGCATGGCATGGGTTCAATCCCTGGACCAGGAACTTCTGCATGCTGGGAGTGTGCTCCCCCCAAATACAATATATGATGCATTTTCTAGGATGCCAAGCTATTTTCTATTAATTTCCTACTATGAAACATGGTTTAATCCTCACCTTCTCTGCCATGTGCACATATTTTCCCATCATCTTGCTCCCAATATAGTTCTATGACATTTTCTGTTAGCACAGTATTTGATCTCCACATTTTCCCATGACTATGCCAATACTGACTGCAGCTGAGCCACATAGACTTCTATGGTTATATTTCCTTTCTTGTGCAGTTTTGCTTCCTCTAGAATTAATAAGTTTTATGATTTTTTGTTTGTTTAGTTTTCTACATACCAAGAACAAAGTCAACTCTAAAACACTGCCAAGAATAGGAGTTCCTGTCGTAGCTCAGTGGTTAACAAATCCGACTAGGAACCATGAGGTTGTGGGTTCTATCCCTGGCCTCACTCAGTGGGTTAAGGATCCGGCGTTGTCTTGAGCTGTGGTGTAGCTTGCAGAGGCGGCTTGGATCCCACGTTGCTGTGGCTGTTTTGTAGGCTGGCGGCTACAGCTCCAATTAGACCCTTAGCCTGGGACCCTCCATATGCCACGAGTGCAGCCCTAGAAAAGACAAAAAAATAAAAAAAGTAAAATACTCTCAAGAATATTAATTTTCCCTCAGTATTTTCAAACATGTTAGATACCCCATCAATTTTGCCTTTTTTTGGAGAAATATTTCCTGTGATCTTCTGTCCTCCTCCAGACTGGTCATCTTATTTGCTCATGAACATGTGTCCTGGGCTTTCCTATAGAATCTTGGGGATTGCCTTCTCCCCACTTTTTGTTGATGTGTTTGTTTCCCCTATCTTATGTCTTCCTCCTCCTCTCATTTTGATGGAAAAAAGTAGTCCCATAGATCGTGGAAAAAAAATATTTGAAAGAACTTTTGTTCTACATTGCATGCTGAGTTTGTCTCTATTCGGTCACATTTAATCACTGCTATGGATGGCAGATTTCTCGGTAGAGGATCATTCTCCCTCACAATTTGGAAACATTTTCCTCCTTGGTTTCTTGCAAGTAGATTGGCTTTGGAATCTCTATGACATTCTGACTTGAATCCTTTGTGTAGGTGACCGGTTTAGTGATTTTTTTTCATAGTTATTAAGATCTTTTGTTCACCTCTACAGTTCTAAAATTTCATTCATAATGATATTATTTGGTGTGTGTGTGTGTCTGTGTGTTATACTGGGTCCTTAATGAGCCCTTTCAATTTGGGAACTCATGTTTTTGGTTCCTTGAAAATTTCTTGTATAATCTCTTTAACAATTTCCTTCCCCCATTTTCTCTTTCTGGATCCTCTGTTGTGGACAACAGCCCTTCTGGACTGTTTTTAAGTTATATTCAATTATTTATTATTTTCCATCTATGTAGTTTCTCAGTTTGTATGTTTCACTTTAGGACAGATTTCCTCAATCTTATTCCATGGTTTCATTAATTATTTGTTAACATAGTATAGATGTTTTTAATCATCAAAAGCTCTTTTAAAAAACCCTATGAATATTCTTTTTATAGCCGTATGTTTTTAACTTTTATTTGTCTTAGGACTCCCCGTTTTTTTTCAGTTTTTAATTTTTTCTTTATAGCTGGTTTACAGTGTTCTGTCAATTTTCTACTATACAGTGTGATGACCTGGTTACACATACATGTATAGATTTATCAGAAGTGATTATACATAGTTCCCAGTGCTATACAGCAGGATCTCATTGCCCATCCATTCCAAAGGCAACAGTCTGCATCTATTAACCCCAGACTCCCCCTGCATCCCACTCCCTCCCCCTCCCCCTTGGCAGTCACAAGTCTGTTCTCCAAGTCCATGATTTTCTTTTCTGTGGAAAGGTATATTTGTGTAGTGTATTAGATCTCAATTATAGACACTCTTTTTGTTTTCCTTAACTGAATTGTTTTTGTTTGTTTTGATAATGATGTCTTTCATATTACAGAATTTCTTCAAATATCTGACGCTCCTTGGTTTTTGTTCATATTTTCTTTTTTTTGAGGGGGGTTGCACCCATGGCATATCTAGATTCCCAGGTTAGGGGTGAAGTTGAAGCTGTAGCTGCCGGCCTATGCCATAGCCACAGCAATGCCGGATTCCAACCAGTCTGTGACCCTACACTAAGCTCATGGCAATGCCGGATCCTCACTTAGGCCAGGGACTAAACCTGAATCCTCATGTACGCTAGTTGGGTTCATTAACCACTGAGCCATGATGGGAACTCCTCTATTCATATTTTTAAATGATGCACTAAAATCTTTTAGAATCTCTTTGTGCTTGTGTGGGGCTTATAGACTGGTGAGCTTCACTGTGGAGTGATTTGATTGGTTATTATTATTATTTTTTTGAGACTCCCCATATATCAGAGTATTTTCTTTTTTCTTTTTTTTTTTTTTTGCCATTTCTTGGGCTGCTCCCACAGCATATGGAGGTTCCCAGGCTAGGGGTCTAATTGGAGCCGTAGCCACCAGCCTACACCAGAGCCACAGCAACGCGGGATCCGAGCCGCATCTGTGACCTACACCACAGCTCACGGCAACGCCAGATCGTCAACCCACTGAGCAAGGGCAGGGATCGAACCCGCAACCTCATGGTTCCTAGTCAGGTTTGTTAACCACTGCGCCACGACGGGAACTCCCTATCAGAGTATTTTCTAGTGGACTAGGTAGTTTCCCCAAAGAGGAACTTCTGATCTGCGTAGGGGAAGAAATCAATTGGATTGTCTCTTGGAAGCCAAGATGGGGAAGAACAGAGAGAGAAGTACCATAGAGTTTGATTTAACGTAATACTCCTGTTTTCAGCACAGTGCACCCACCCTCTCCCGATTGTCATGTCTTTGGTTTAACATGTACCAAAAACATCCCTTTATTCTTTTGCTAGAAGAAAGAATGGGTAGATGCTCAGCCGAGTTGAAAGGGCAGAAATGCAGGGATCTGGGAATCTATTCCCATTGAGACTTCCAAACAGTCATCCTGTTTTCAGTCTTATTTCCACCACCATGTTCAGATATATCTTATCTCTAATTCCTGATCCTTTCTCAGATAGGATAAATCAGTCTTGCTTTACTTCCAGAAGTTTTCTCTTTTTCTACCATTTCAGGGGCAGTGAATTCTACTTTTAGGAAGAGATAATGATTTTTTAAAATTGTGTTCAGATTATAAATCAACAACTATGACAACAATAACAACCACCACCACCAAGTAACTCAATTAAAAATGGGCAAAAAATTTCATGAAAAAGATGATGAGAATCATTTCTAATTAGGAAAATGGAAATTAAAATAATAAGGAGATACTCCTTCACACCCACTAGGATTACTATTCTTAAAAAAAAAGCTAGAAAGTAACAAGTGTTAGTGAGGAGAAAGAAATTGGAACACTTGTGTACTTGGTGGGAATGTAAAATGGTGCAGCTGCTATGGAAAATGCTGTGTCAATTCCTTAAAAAACGAACCTTACAGTTACCACAGAATCCAGAAATTTTACCCCTGGGAATATACCCAAAATAATGGAAGGCAGGAAATTGAGCAGATATTTGTATACCCATGTTCATAGCAGCATTTTTCATAATGGTCAAAAGGTTTGGAAACAACCCAAGGGGGCCACTGATGGATGAACAGATAAGCAAATGTGGTTTACATATAATATCACTCAGTCTTTAAAAGTAATGAAATTATGACACATGCTACAATGCATATGAATCTTAAGGACATTATGCTAAGTGAAGTAAGCCAGACACAAAAGGGCAAATATCGTGTGATTCCAATTATATGAGGTATCCCAGGTAGTCAAATTCATAGAGACAAAAAGTGGAATGGTGGTTGCCAGGGGCTGGGGGAGGATGGAATGGGGAGTTATTGTTCAATTGATTTTGAGTTTCAGTTTGGGAAGATGAAAAAGTTCTGATGATAGATGGTGGTGATGGCTGAATGTACTTAATGCCACTGCACTGTACACTTAAAAATGGTGAAGATTGTAATCCATTATGCGTACTTCTACCATAATTCAAAAAAATATGTTTTAGCTGAACTGTGCCAATGAGAAAGCTTTACCTAAACAGACCTTTCTCTACCCCTCTAGCTCTTATATTAATGGAAGTATTTGAAGACTGTAATCAGTGAGGAATCAGAAGTTACCAAGTCCTTCTTTTTTTTTTTTGACTAATCTCACTTAAGGGCCTATAATCTGTCCTACATAGACTGGTCTTTTATTTGCCCTTCTCAGTCTGTTATCTGGTTTGGGCAAAGCCAGAGAACTCTGAACTGGTAGCAGTATTCAATGGCCAGTGAATAATTTTTCAGTGTTTGTTTTATGGTAATATTAATATACATTGAGATGTTATATTTTTGGAAATGAAGAATTTTGTGGTCAAGTGAGCTAGACAGATATTGTTTTTGTAGGATTTTCCAGAGTATTTAATAGGCTATTGTTTTTTTAGGATTTTCCAGAGTATTTAATAGGCTAATGGGCATTGTCAGTTTCTGAGAGCAGGATAGAATATTTGGGGCTTGTCAAGCATATTTGGTTGAAGTTTTCTTTTCCATCTCAGTACAGTTTTCCATGGAACAACATTTGGGAAATTTTTCACTACTGCAATTAACTCTGTTGAATGTTGTAAGTGCCATCAGTTTATGAATTTTCATAAGTGCTCCAAGTGCAGAAATACTTCCGGACCCAGGCAATGGTGCTTTTGGAAAGAATTTCTTCCAAAAAGAATTTCAGTTCCTGGAAAGAATTTACCCCAAATGCCCTCTGAGAAAGTCAGTGTGATTCCTTTTTGAATGATACGGAAATATATGCTCTACATACATACAAGACGACGACAATATCACCCAAAATAGACTTTTGCCTTGCTCTAAGACTCAGAATTGAGATAGATCATCTCAGTTGAGTGTCACAAATCATACTTTGAATTTTTCCAAGATGCTGAAGGCACACAGCTTCTGTCCACAATATCTTCTCCAAAATCCAAAATTGCCAGATAGGTCTTGAATTGGAGATTTTGTGAATTTCAGACATATGATTCCTATATCATGATCTCACACCCCAGTAATGTACCCTTTTAAACAGATCCATCAATATGTGTTGAATATTCATACTCACTAAAATTAAAGATTATATGTAAATACATCAGTCTAATCAGCTTTATTGCCAAATGAATTTTAGTGACTCATTTACTAAAAATAATACTTCATTTCAGAGTTTTTTGGATTTCAGAATGGTGAATAAGAGATTGAAGGCACACCAGTGAAAATGAGACTGGGTTAATGCTAATAGACTTTTCTAAAAACAGGCCCCATATTTCTCAATATTTCAGTCTTTGGAGGAGCAGTGGAGAAGCATCTAGGGAGGAAGAATCCTTAGGGGAAAAGGCAGGGGTAACTATTCTTAAATTGAATTCCCTGGCCCTCCCTGCTTGATTCTCTTTAATACATCTTAGAAAGATGAACTCATTTGTTATAATTCTCCACCCTCAACCGACGAAGGTAAAAATTTCCAAGTTACTGGAAAACAAAACAAAATGGTGAGGACCAAATGGTTGTGGGACCTACAGTGACACAAAACCCAGGGTGGAATTTTCTAAAGTGACTATCATTTAGTTTATGAAGTTAGAAGGTGTGACCAGGTGACTACCTACCTGTGTAACCTTTGAAAATCCCACACCCTTGATTTTGCAGTTTCCCCATCTAGACAATGAGGATCGAACAATCATTTTGTGGTCCATTTAGTTTCTTTTTTTTTTCTATTATTTATTTTTATTTTATTTTTTTTGGTCTTTTTGCCATTTCTTGGGCCGCTCCCGCGGCATATGGAGGTTCCCAGGCTAGGCGTCCAATAGGAGCTGTAGCCGCCAGCCTACACCAGAGCCACAGCAACGCAGGATCGGAGCTGCGTCTGCGACCTACACTACAGCTCACGGCAATGCTGGATCCTTAACCCACTGAGCAAGGGTAGGGATCGAACCCGCAACCTCATGGTTCCTAGTCGGATTCGTTTTAACCACTGCGCCACGGCGGGAACGCCTCCATTTAGTTTCTGTAATCAAAAAACCTTATCCCCAGACAAGTTCATTGCAGGTGAAATACCTGTGTGGTTGAAAAACAAACAATGGCATTTCCTACTCCTGGAGGTTACCCTTCTGGAAAAGAAAGCTACCCTGAAAGACACGCATGGAAACTAATTCCCTCCATCCTTTGGGACATCTTTCTCTACTCATAGCACATCATGCTATATATTAAATGTCTCCAATAAGGATTTCATTTAGATTTAATAAGTCAATTGCAAACATTAATGAAATGCCAATAGAGTGATTAACATCACCTGCTTTGAAGTTCCTCAAATGTGCACAAAAAAGAGAGAAGAATTTATAAGAAAAATGTCCAGACATAGAACTTTACTCTGTAGTTTTTTTATGTCTTTTTTTTTTTTGCAGTTGAAATAGCTCTTAAAAGCTCACTTCTGAATAAACAGAAAAACAGCAGGAGGATAAAAAAACAAGACTGAGTTTCAGTCTCACAGATCTCAGCCAGAAGCAAAAATAAACTCTTTAAATGATGTGGCTCCCAGAGGCAGGTTTGGTAAAAAGTAATTTGAAAATGGACGGATTCATCTTTTTGCCTTTCCCTGACTCTGCTGATTCTGTAACTTCATCCATATTAATTAAACATTTCTGGGATTTTGCTCTTTATTCTCCCTTTCTCAGGGAGCCACCTAAGAACACAAATATTGGAATAGAACCCGTCTCTAATTTTGCATTAGCGGAATTTTAGGAATATAGCACAGAGCCATCACCTCGGAGTTTTCTTGGTGCAAGTTCCCCCTTGATGGATGAAGTCCAGAGAGCTGGGGTGCTCCGTTGGGTGTTACAGTTGGTTTGCGAAAGATCTATGGCTGATCATGGTTCAGACCAGTCCCTTTCCCCCTTGTAGGGCATGCTGCCTGCTGTCCTCAATTAAAATAAGATAGTGCCCTTCATAACTCACTGTTGCAATAAATACCTCTGCAGTACGGCACTGAGTTAGACAGCTCACCCACGACACGAGCTCCGTGTAGTTGGGTCCTTGCAAGTTCAGCACCTGAGAAAAATTAAGAGAGAATTGAAAATCATATCCAGCTGGGCGTTAGCATGTGTTAAACAGGGTTTTGATGTTAAAGGGTTTAAGTGCGTGACTGGTACACCTCAGGGCAAGGCCCCATCTTCCCTGAGAATCTGGTCTTGCTTTTCTCTCTTTTCTCCTCTAATCAATCCCATTCAGTTTTCAATTCTCCTTCTCACTTTGCAAAGTGCCAGACAAATTACTGGTATCCTCTGTGAACTTCTGGTTTCTTATTGGTTTCTGAACTCATACACTCTTGAGAGTATTTCAAGGTGAAGCTTGCTCAGGACACATTTAATAGACTTTTAGGAACCTAATTACAGCAAAGATCTGTAATACAACTTGTACTGCTTTTGATCTTTTGTTTTCTGTTTCTCTTCTAGAAGGCGCACATGGTCATTATCTTAAAGTTTTGCTTTTTCTCAGAAATTCATTCTGCTCTTCTTTTTCAACATGTCTTCTGAACTATGGGTGGTCTCAAAGGGTTAAGATTATTAATACAAAGTTGATGATAATTCAACTGTTTTTGAAGTTTCAAGATGGCTACTTCTGGTTCAACCTAATACATTGTAAAGCAATAAAGAATATACACATTTCAGCAAAGTTGTTTTTTTTTTTTTTAAGGAGAAGAACTATGTAATAAAACCATGATCTTTATTGAGCCTTATAATGTAGAACTTTAAATACTTTTAAGAAAAATTCTGCTTAAGTGATTTTGTTTGTAGTACAAGTAACTTTGTGTCACAGTTTGGACACACGTCTCCAGGTTTTACCTATGGTTCAGCATTCTGTCCATTTTAGGCCTGGATTGATCTCTAACAAAGTGTAATACTAATTGTTGCATTAACATAACGATGCCACCTTGTTACCTTGGTTTGGGTGGACCTCTGCTTTGTATCTGACCCTTCTGCTCTAATCCCTTTAATAATGTGAGTCACGTGCATAGCAAACCAAGGTCTCAGCTTCATGTGTAGTTAAATCACTCTTTATTTTTTTAAATTTTACTTATTTATTTTGGTCTTTTTGTCTTTGAGGGCCGCACTCGTGGCATCTGGAAGTTCCCCGTCTAGGGGTCCAAATGGAACTGGAGTCGCCAGCCTACACCAGAGCCATAGCAAAGGGGGATCTGAGCCGCCTCTGCGACCTACACCACATCTCATGGCAACGCCAGATCCTTAACCCACTGAGTGAGGCCAGGGATCGAACCCACATCCTCTTGGATGCTAGTTGGGTTCCCTAACTGCTGAGCCACAATGGGAACTCCTTATTTTTTTAAATTTTTTAAAAAATATTTTTGCCTATGCCTGCAGCATATGAAAGTTCCTGGGCTAGGGATCGAACCCAAGCCATGGCAGTGACAACCCTGGATCCTTAACCCATTTTGCCACCAGGAAACATCCATAAATAATTCTTTTTAGACATAAGGAAGGGAGGAATGCCAGGTAATCATGGACAAGATGCAGTGTGTTCAGACATGAGTAGTGTAGGGGTGGCAAAGCCTTTCTGGTTGTGACTGGTGCTGGGAGAGACATCTGAAGTTGCTGCCTTGGTGGCCACTGGTTGACCAAACCAGTCATGACATGGCCTTGCCGGGACTCCTGCCAAGGCCTGAGAGATGCTCAAAGCTGCCAGGTCACCAGCTGAAAGGATCAACGACAAACATGGAAAATCCTGTTAAGTGTATATGAAATGTGTGTGAGCTAGAAGCTGGTCGTTCTTGTGTCAGTCACTTAGTGAGTAGGTTGAATGCCTTCTCTTGGCGGTTTTGTCACCTTGTGTATAATATAGATCTACAGCCACACTCTAATTATTTGGTAATACATTAAAAAATTTTTTTAAATTTTTTGCTTTTTAAGGCCATAACCATGGCACATGGAAGTTCCCAGGCTAGGGGTCCAATCCAAGCTGCAGCTGCCAGCCAACAGCATAGCACAGCAATGCCAGGTAGAAGCTGGGTCTGCAATCTGCACTACAGCTCATAGCAATGCTGGATCCTTAACCCACTAATCGGGGCTAGGGACTGAACCTGTGTCCTCATGAATACTAGTTGGGTTTATTATCTCTGAGCCAGGACGGGAACTCCATTTTTTTTTTTTTTTGATAAAACTTTCTGACAGAAATAAGCTCAAAAGGAAGAAAAGCGCTTGTTTAAGGAATATGTAAGTACTAAATGTTCATTCTCAAGAAAGTTGATGATGAATGTGTAACTTTCACAAAATGTTTTGTCCACATTCACCATCCATCCCGGAGGCTGTGGTGCTGTCACAGACCACACGGAAACAGAAAAACACAAATCTGCTGAAGAAGCATCAGCACCCAGGAGAGAATTAGTAGTTTAAAAAAGACTGTTCCCGAGTGCAATGATTTGATAATTGCAGTTCTGCAACTACATAGGTGTGTTGACATAGGATAATGTGAAGCATGGTTTTATGTCCACTTTTTAAATGGTTTTTCTTCTGAATTAATTGCTTCGTTTAAGTTTTCTTGTGTATGTAGCTCAAAAGCAGAATTAATACTGTTACTCTGTTGGCTCCATTTACAGAAGAAAATATTCACTAGCAGTTAAATGGTGACAGTTTTATATTACTGTGGTCAGCTGGCTTCTCATCTGAGCCACTGAACACAGAAAGGTGACTTGAGAGACTGTTTTCTCAATTCTGCCAAAGACAGCACATAACGAATGCCCTTCCAGATGTGCATACCATCATGTACAACCGATGCCTTGGCGCATTAGAGCTTAATTCTCTTACAGAACCCTGCTTGAAAAAGTCCGAGGCCCACGTTTCAAGTGGAAACTCCATAAAGATAATGCCCCTAATAGGCTTTTAGCTAGTCATAGAATCAAGTATAACTTTTGGAAGTTCATTCTTCCAAGGTGAAATTTCTGACCTTTTTTGGATATGCTTGTAAATTCAAATAGAAATTCTGACATTGAGACAAAATTATACACTCTATGATGGTAATACAAACGCCAAGTTCAGTGGAATGCACCCTCATAATACAATCAGTGTTGTCACTAAGTGAAGAAACTTATGCAACAGAAATGTATGTGAAATTCATAGGGAATATATTATTCAAATTGTGTCCACCCAAACAAGCCATGATATTCTACAGTCAAAACAGATGCTATTGTTGATAATATTCACAACTATTTTTAATCAACATAGTTAAAATAATTAAACTTATTTTTTGGCTATGAAGCAGATGCTGAATATAAAAAATGTAAATAAATGGAGGTATATTCATGATCCCTTTCATAAATAAAAACTTACAATTATTATTATTATTAGCATTATTAATACTATTTGCTTTCAGGGCTGCACATGTGTCATATGGAAGTCCTGAGGCTAGGGGTCAAACTGGATATGCAGCTGCTGGCCTACACCACAGCCACAGCCATGCAGGATCTGAGCCACATCAGTGACTTATACACCACAGCTCATGGTGAAACCAGATCCTTAACTCACTGAGCAAGGCCAGGGGTCAAAGCTGCAACCTCATAGATATTAGCCAGGTTTGTAACCTGCTGAGCCATGACGGGAACTCCTGGAAACTTACAGCCTTAAGTAATTGACTTAAGTAACTGACTTATTGTCCCATAAAATTCTTGATATATTTTTGTTCTTTTTTATAGCTGAGTAGTATTCCATTATATATATCTACCACCTCTTCTTAATCCATTCCTCTGTTAATAGGTTGTTTCCATGTTTTCGCTATTGTAAACAGGGCTGCTGTGAACAGAGATGTATGCATCTTTTTTAATGATAGTTTTGCCCAGATACACACCTAGGAGTGGGATTTAATTTTCTGAGGAACCTCCACACCATCTTCCATAATGGTTGTACCAACTTACAACAGTGTAAGAGGGTTCCCTTTTCTCCATACCCTCTCTAGCATAAGTTATTTGTAGACTTATTAATGATGGCCGTTCTGACAAGTGTGAGGTGGTACCTCATTTTAGTTTTGATTTGCATTTCTCTAGCTATTAGTGATGTTGAACATTTCTCATGTGACTACTGGCCATCCATATTTCTTCTTTGGAGAAATATCTAATTTAGATCTTCTGCCCATTTTTCAATTGGCTGAAGTCAGAAAGAAAAAGACAAATACCATAAGATATCAGTTATATGTGGAATATAAAATATGGAACAAATGAACCTATCGACAGAACAGAAACAGATTCATAGACATAGAGGACCTACCCGTGGTTGCCAAGAGGAAGGGGGGAGGGGGAGGGATTGGGGTGGGGTGGACAGGGTTGGTAGATACAAACTTACATTTAGAATGGATAAACGACAGGGTCCTACTGTATACCACAGGGAATTATATCCAGTCTCCTGGGATAGACCGTGATGGATAATAATGTTAAAAAATAATGTATGTATATGTATAACGAGTCACTTTGCTATACAGTAGAAATTGGCACAACGTTGTAAATAAACTATGATTTTAAAAAAAGTAAAAAAAAAGGAATATTTTTTGTAAATGAATTCTCTCATTTTATTTTTGATTTTTTTAATCTTTTTATGGCTGCAGTTGCAGCATGTGGAAGTGCCCAGGCTAGGGGCTGAATCAGAGCTGCAGCTGCAGTCCTACACCACAGCCACAGCAACACTGGATCCGAGCCGCATCTGCAACCTACACCTCAGCTTGTGGCACTGACGGATCCTTAACCCACTGAGCAAGGCCAGAGATTGACCCTTCATCCTCATGGACACTATGTTGAGTTCTTAACCCACTGAGCCACTATGAGAGTAAATGATATTCTCATTTTAATTGCATTTTGTTCTAAATCATTTGGACATCTTTTCTCATTATTTTTAATGACAGGCACACCATGAAATTTTAGCTTTTGCAAACTTCAGCTTTTTTATTTTTTAACTTTTTATTTATTTTTTTCCCACTGTACAGCATGGGGACCAAGTTACACATATATGTATACATAATTTTTCCTCCCATTGTCGTGTTGCAATGTGAGTATCTAGACATAGTTCTCAGTGCTACACAGCAGGATCTCATTGTTAACCCATTCTAAGAGCAATAGCGAACGTCATCTTTTTTAAAGTTTAGAAAATTTTAATTACTAAAATCAAAATTTACAAGCAGTAAGATCTTGAATATTAATACAAATGCAGAAGAATTGATCTTGAATGTAGAGGCATATCTCATCTAATGAGACTCTGAGAGCCCAAACTCTATGAGCCTTAATTCTGAAATTCAATGAGACTTCGAAATATTTCAACTTTTGGGAAGATTTTTTTAAACGGAACTTTTATCTTTAATTAGATGCATTCATATTTTCTACAAGGATGGAAACAAAGTTTGAGAAGACTTAAAAATTTACATCATTTACACTTTATGAATCATTTTTTAAAATGTTGTAAATGGAGACATCTTATTTGAAGAATTTGGTCCCATAAAAATATTTATCAATGAAAGTAATGTGGATGGAAACCAAAAGACAGAAATTTTGAAGATATTTGAGCTGAAATGTTTGTACATCTTCTTACAAAGAATTAGAAGTAAGCATATCTTCCAAGGAGTTAGAATTAGGAATTAGAATTAAGCATTAGAATTAAGACTGCTCTGACCTCACCTGAGCACTTTAGAGTTTTCTCAATAAAAAAAATAATGTGGTGTAAAGAAGAGACCATTGACAATTGCAGTCATTTCAAATTTATTGAATAAAAATTCAGTTTTAAGAAGACTGCAGGAAATTTTAGGACAAAACTAAAAATAGTAACACCACCTTAATGAAAATAAATTCTTCGGAAATGTATTTGTGAAACAGTTTTAGAGGTTGCTATGGCTAAAAAACTGACAAAACTATATCAAGATGTGCCAAGAATAATGACTGTGCATATGCTTTTTCATGCTCAGAAAATTGGTATTCTTTATACCAATTTTTAAAATTTAAAAAATACCAGTTTTAAATTTTTTTCTTTCATGGACGCAAATATATGATACTTTCATCTTTTAGAGAAATTGTTGAAAGTATTTTGAATAGAGAGACTATTCAACTATTTGAATAGAAGGACTATTTTATGTATGTATTGACACTATAAAACTGATTTTTTTTTTAAATTTTTCTTTTTCTTTCTTTTTTTTTTTTTTTTTTGCTATTTCTTTGGGCCACTCCCGCGGCATATGGAGGTTCCCAGGCTAGGGGTCTAATCGGAGCTGTAGCCACCGGCCTATGCCAGAGCCACAGCAACGTGGGATCCGAGCCGCGTCTGCAACCTACACCACAGCTCACGGCAACGCCGGATTGTTAACCCACTGAGCAAGGGCAGGGATCGAACCCGCAATCTCATGGTTCCTAGTCGGATTCGTTAACCACTGCGCCACGACGGGAACTCCCAAAACTGATTTTTTTAAAATCAAGAAATAACTTGTGGCATAAGTTCCCTCTTCCTTTATGCTTGGCTATGTTTTTCTCCTTCTTACAGGGCCAACTCAAGCCTGACCTTACCAGGAAGGACTCCTCTAAACTTTTATTTATCATTGGTATCGTCTTTGATTCTATTACCTTGCACTGAATTATCTCTTTGTACACTGCCTATGGCTTTTAGATGATGTATGCCATGGCTTATAGCTTTTGTGTCTCTATAAGGGTTGGTGCTCAAAACAGTGTGTGTTGTTGATAACTATATTCCATACCCTATTCAAGGAATAAATGCTAGATATTCTGGATTCTAGATGGAGGGAAGGGAGAGACAAAGAATAAACATAATGATTGTGCCATGTTGTTGTTACAATCTTTTTAGGAGCAGAAAGAAGTCTTGCAATAGCTCTGGTCCTGCAGAATACAAGAAAGGCCAGTTGGGGTGAGGGTGGGGAAGTTAGTGGGGGCTTTTACCGTGGTTGATCAAAAGGATGAAATGTGAGGCTAGGAGAGGGATATAAAGGTTATAAACATTCCGAATAGAGAAATTCTAGAATAGCCCCATTGGTTAAAGAATGGTATTTTTGAAGTATGGGAGGTAAAAGGAAGTGTCAAAACCAAGGACATTAAAGAAAAGGAAGAAAACTTTTATGGCTGGAGGAAAACATGGGAGAGAGGAAGTGAAGATGGCCATTGACACAGTGTATTTATTTCGATAGTATTTTACCTTAGCAGAGCCTAAAATGTGATGTGTTACCATTCATTAATAGAAAATGATTAAAAAGAAAAGTTGTCAATGGGGCAGGAGTGCAGAAAGGAAAGAGCAGACTAGGGTAAGTAATGCTGTATGAAAATGGTTTTTTAGAGGCTCCAAGGGTACATTACCTCCAGCATTAGCTTTCAACAAGAACAACAACAGCAAAATGCCCTAGTGATTTTCAAAGGAAGTTATTGATACAAATATGTGCTGGAAATTGGGGCATAATTAGCATTCAAAGATTTATTATTAGGATAAGAGCATTTTGAATCTACCATATTTTATGTACATATAAGACAATGTTTTAAAGGGAATAAAATACCCTATTTCCTGCATGTAGGGCATGCTCCTTGGAGACACTGGTTTTGGACATCTTCATATTCCAGCTATCTATGCAAGTATGGGGGGAAAGCAAACACAAAATAAATAAAGGAATGAATTTTAACCCCATCTAGGCATGGAGAACTGGAAATAATAACGTGTCTTTCCAGACCATACTTTAGATTGTGAAGATGAGGGAAAAAGGAGAGAAAGTTAACTTTGTTGAATAAATATGTTTGGAGTCTCCCAAATTATTGGTTTCTCTTATTTTTCAAGTGATAATTAAGAAAGAAAATAGGGCACCTCAATATGTTGTAGAGAAGGCTTTGGAGAGCGGGGGGCGGAGACTTGAGGGGTTTTTTTCCAGACAAGATAGCAGTGACCTTGAACAAAGCAATCCAGCCCTAGGTCTCAGGGTCTCACTTCCAAAAAAAGGAGTTGTGCTAGATGACAGCTGAGTTACTTTCTAACATACAATTTGAAATCCCGCATAGTGCTGATAGTACCCATTTATCCAAATGGGAAGATGCAAGGGGCGGAACTGATGAGAGTGAAGGAACTGTCCAGGGTGCTTAGAAACACTTGGGTCCATTCATTCTCTGGAGTTATGGCCAGAAGCCACAATATGACTCCATCTGTTATTCATCCAGCATTTCTACTCCGTTAAATACATAGTAAGTTATTCTGTCAGTATCAAGTGGATATAATTCAATGTGAGATCAATTTCCTTTTGCTTAAGGGAGAAATCACATATTTAGAATCATCTCTGTTTTGTCTCCAACTAGTTGCTGGCCTTTAGACCAGTCATTCCATCCAATCGTCATTTAGAGCAGGATATCACAGTAGCTTTCATGGCTTACTGGCAACATTGATTTTCCAAGAGTCATCTTGGAAGATGTGAGGATATGCATATGGTTAAAGGATAGAAAGGACAGAAATGGAAAAACACACATTTGACCACAGTACCGAAGGAAAGATAAAGCAAAGAGGAAGAAGAGGCATATACAACAGATAAGGGGCGCTCATTTGCTTGACCAGACCCCTCTGAAGGGGGTTGTTGATATGTGTATGTGGGCTATATTAGCTTTTTGCAGTGTAACCTTGTATTCCAGCATGAGTTGCCACAGCTTCTCACTGATAACCTACTTTGGGGGTGGTGCTGTGCAATGAAAATGTGCTGCTGGTGAATCTTAGTGAGATGCAGGCCCATTGCGTGGAAGGGGAAGGTGAGAACTGCTTGAAGTTAAAGTGCTAGTACTAAGTCTGTAGCTTGTTTCTTTCTGGGACCAAGGGAAAAGGGTATAGGCAGGAATCTTACAAGTTCCTAAGTTTGCTGGCATCAATGTTCAGGCTAAGGACTATGGACTGGGGATCTGAAGTGGTAGGCTTAGTGTGACTGGTGGAGATCTTTAAGGATGCCCCAAATGATGAGGGAGCATCACTAAGGTTACACTGCCAAGGCACAAAAGACCCCACAGAAGAGTTAGGTAAGTATGACAGTGTTGGTCCCCGTTTAGCACAGAAGGACTTCGGGCTTGGCAGAGGATTTGGAGAGTGCATAAAATAACCAAGACAGGAGCCCAGCCACATGGACTCATTAAATGGGAAGAAGTAATAGAAATTAACCCTGTAGGTACAAGGATGCCAGGCCTCTTCTCAGGTCCATGGAACACCAGGTTATAGCAGGAACTGAAAGAGGGTAGGTAAAAACGGTGCTCAGAAATTATGGGAATGACAAACTGAAAGATTTGTGACTGCATTTGCTTAGGCTAGAACCAATGAGAGGGGACATTTGGGAAGAAAGATGTTTAGCTCTTCTCGTGAACCTATCAAGTTGGAGGTTTTTTATAACAGCATCAGAGGATGCTGGGCAGGAGGTGGTCAAAGTGTAGGTTTAGCTTTTGCTTGAGAAGACAGCCTCAAGGTTATTTAATACCCCACATACTGACTCTGATTTTCTTCCTATCTTTATGCCTCCTGGGTATGTTTCCCTTATTTAAACAGTTTCTTTTACATTTATCTAGTGTTTCTAGGGGTTCTGTAGCCTGGAGGTTTTTTTGATTCTGAGTTTGCCATATTGTTAAGAAGCAGCCTCGGCCCATTGGACCGTTAATAAATATTCTTAGGTAAATGGATAACTTGAAACCGAGGAGTAGGGGTACATTTGATGGGAAGATTAGGAGAAAGCTCTCGACAAAACAGGTGGATAGAAAAGTCAAAATACATGACAGGGCCACCAGCAGTGCTGAGTGACAGGAAGCGAAGGGGAGACTGGCGGGGGCCTCTTTGCGGAGATTCATACACGGTCAACAGAGAGGGAGGCCTGAGCCTGGGAAGGGCATTTGGAGACTGTCAGGTCACTCTGAAGCAGAGAGTTTCTCTAGGTGTTGAGAGAAGAACCCAGGTTACAGGGACTTGGGGAATGTGTGGGTGGAGAGCGAGAAATGTGGCTGTGAAAAAAGGTGAGAGGTGAAACAGTCGTTTGAGTGGGAAACAAATCTGGGGAGAATTTCTTTAAGGAGGGAGACCAGAAATTTGAAGCTTTCTTCTCACCACCACTAAGTGTTATCTAGAGTTTCGGAATAAACCAAACTTTATTAACTGACTTCTTTGATTTACTCTCAATGCTTATTAAATGTTGAGGGCGTTAGATGTGAAACTCTGACACATTAGGTCCTAGATTAGCAAATACGATAGGGTCTAAAAGCTTTAAAGCTTCATCCCATTTGAGCATAGTCTTCTCACTTTTTATCCTCCTTTGCATAATGTCATGATATGACAATAACTTCGGAACGGCTGGTAAATCGAGCTGGGTGAATGGGAACCATCAAAATCTTCACGTTCAAGGGCCTAAAACATCCAAACAGCTGAGTGTTCCCTCTGTATGGGTGAGAAAGCAGCTTTGGAGAAGTACTTCTATACACTCCCTGGACTCTTGTAGCAACTCTTGGATATTTACTCCAAGGGATGGCAGAGTTTGATTTTGTCCAGGACTATTTCGTTCTACTCACTGGGTTCATTAAACCCAGCTGTTTTTCTCCAAGAACCAGCTGAAGGAAGTGGCAGAAGTGGTGACAGAGAAGCAGAAATAGAAGAGCAGAAAAGGTGAGAAAGCACGTGTAAAACAGGAGGGGTGATCACAGTTTCACACTGTTTATATCATTTGTTTACTCTCGAATTCTCCCAGTCGTTGATTTATTAAATAAAGCCCTTTGTAATCACACCACCGACCTCTTGGGCTAAAAATAGGATGGGGCTGGGGTTTGAACTTTCTGTAAATCTCACAAAAATTAACATCAGATGCCTCTGCCGTCCTTTGACTGGGTGAGGTTTTGGATTCCTGACTCTTGTCCTTTCCATTAAGCTCCTTGGCTTAGGGGCCCTCGACCCCTTCTTTCATCAACAGCCTGGCGGAGCCTGAGGGGGCACCGTCTCTGGTGGGTTGGCAAGACCCCCACACTGGTGACCAACAAAACCAAGTGCCACAAAGACTCACCAGCATGCCACATGGTTGCCAAATGTCCTGAGACGTAAAGCTGCTTGCAGTAGTCTGCTGCGGGCTAGGATGAGATTAATTAGGGAACAGGATAAACACACACACGCTGCTTTAGGAAAAGTGGAGGGCAGCCAACTGAGGCCAGGCTTTTAGCCCGTCTCACAGATTCACTCACCCCGAGGGCCCATGTCAACACACACACTCACATGTACTTCAGACGACTTGTCTCCAACCCCAAATAGAGCTGGCAGAGAATACGGAAGGCAAAGACAGCAAAATTCCTTTCCTTAAACTCTCAAACTCTATTATAGCATCTGAATAAATAGATCCTACTCTAACCTGTGCTTAAAAGTTGGGTAATAGTAAGTTGAAGTGAAAAATGCATTTCTGCGGAGGCTGGTGACTGGAGACGATATTTAAATGATTGTCTCCATGGAAAAATAAATGCAAAGAAGGTGTGATTTTTTTTTTTTATAGATTATTTGAGGGAGTTCCCATGGTGGCTCAGTGGTAATGAACCCGACTAACATCCATAAGAACAAGGTTTGATCCCTGGCCTTGCTTAGTGGGTTAAGGATCCGGCATTGCCATGAGCCGTGGTATAGGTTGTAGATGTGGCTCAGATCCCAAGTTGCTGTGGCTGTGGCGTAGGCCAGTGGCTACTGCTACGCTTTGACTCCTACCCTGGGAACTTCCACATGCTGCAGGTGTGGCCTTAAAAATACAAAAGAAAAAAAAGTTTATTTGACAGGGGTGCTGCTGTTTTTTTGGGGCATGGGGTGTGGATATTTTTGATAGTCTGCTGAAAACGGTAAACAGTTTCCCCAGAAAAATGCATGAATTCTCTCTCTGTCTCTCTCTCTCTCTCTCTCACACACACACATATACACAGAGTAAGAGAGAGAACTTCGGATGCTATTTCAAAGTGACTGCTCTTTCTCTGCACTCATTCATGGACCCATATATGGCTTCTGGTTAAGAATTGCTGGCATATCATAAAAAAGTATCATGTGGGCTGTAAAGTAAAATCTGAAAACTTGTTAAGGGTTCCCTATGTTCCAGAAATTTGATTAGGCACTGGGTGTGTATTATTTCCAATTTTTGTAACAATGCTGAATAGTAGGGACCATTACCTCTCTCTTTTTATTTTATTTTTATTTTATTTGATTTGACTTTTGGCTTTTTAGGCCTGTGCCAGCAGCATATGGACATTCTCAGGATAGGGGTTGAATCGGAGCTGCAGCTGCCAAACTACACCACAGCCATAGTAGCAACGGATCCAGCTGCCTCTGTGACCTATACCACAGCTCACAGCAACGCTGGATCCTTAAACCTCCGAGCGAGGCCAAGGATTGAACTGGCATCATGGATACGAGCTGCGTTCATTACTGTTGAGCCACAACGGGAACTCCCATTACCTCTCTTTTATAGGTGAGAAAATTAAGGCTAGGAGAGAGAAATTAGTTTGACAGGAAAGAGTATTTCCTAGTGATTAGGAGCCTGGACTCTGGTGTCAGATTGCTTGGGTTCAAATCCTCTTTTTTCCCCTCTTAGAAAATTCTGGGTGAGTTTCTCATCCCTTTGCATCTCAGTTTCCTCAGCTGTCAGTGGGCATAATGATGGCATGTAATTTCGTAAGCTCTTAGGAAGATGAAACACTACAAGATACGCCAAGTGGTTAGAATGCTGCCTGGCACATGGTGAGCACTGAATAAATAAATACTGGTTGTAATACTGGTGAAAGACCACCAAACTAGTAAGTAGAGGAACCAGGAATCAAATCAAGTTCTGTCTGGCTGGAACTTTTTGCCCTCATACACATTGCTTTGTGTTTCTCCTTTGGCAAATCATATAATGTTTCCAAATTTTAGTTTTTGCATACGTAAGATACAGATGATGACAATAACAAAATGAAGAGAGCGATAATAAAATGCAATAATAAAATGCCTTCCTGGAGTACCTGTTGTGGCTCAGGAGGTTAAGAAACTGATGTAGGCTCAGTGAGGGATGTGGGTTCAATCCCTGGCCTTGCTCAGTGGGTTAAGGATCTGGCATTGCCACAAGCTGTGTGGTAGGTGGGAGATGCCACTCGGATCCCGAATTGCTGTGGCTGTGGCTGTGGCATAGGCCTGCAACTGTAGCTCCAATTCGATCTCTAGCCCTGGAACTTCCATTTATGGCAGGTGCAGCCATAAAAGGAAAACGAAGTAAAACAAAAACAAAGAAACACCATCTTACTTTTGGGGGAGGATTATACACAATCCCAGTAAATACTGTTTAGTAAATTGTCAGGCACTGTGCCAATATCCATTGCTGTTATCATCAGTGAAAGAATCAATCTGACTCAAAGCACAGGGCCCTGTGTTCTCCCTTTTACACCAGTCATCATGGAATTAAATTTTTATCATGTGTGATCACCTCCAAATCTACCCTTGGAAGACACATGTCACGGAGTGTGGTCACAGTTCTGAAATGAGGCCCCCATCATCTTAATGACTCTCCAAGTGGGATATGGGGGGGGGTTAAGTACCCCACTGGAACTCCAATAACATTTGCCCGAGGTAGGAAGAAAAAAACACAAAATGCTTTTATTAAAACAAATGTTTGGGAGTCACATTTATGTTTATTCAAAAACTGAGAGAACACAGGACTAGCCAAAAAGTTCATTATGCTGGCACAGAAACTTACATTTTGTCAAACATCGAGTTCATTGTCCTCAGCTGGAATGCATGATTTCAGTTACTTCTCAAAAGGTCAGTTTATTTCTGGGAGTAATATTTCTGCAATGCTAAGAATCAGAGGCCAAAAGGGGAAAGAGGACATGGCCTGTGGAATAGATTACATCCCTTTCTGGAGTCCCTGAGGAAAGCTTAGAAACTAGAGCTTAGCTGTCCTAAAGTGGAGACTTCCACCCTGGAATGGAATTACGATGCTACAAGAGACTCATTTAATCAAATTTAGTTCCATCTTGCTCACGGAGTCTAATTCCCCAGATATCAATTTAGAACTTCTCTCTGCCACTTCATGTCCGTCAGCCCCTTCAGAAAATAATTCACAGTATCCCGTTGGTTGACTGGGTGTATACTGAGGGCCTAATATGTACGAGGTGTTCACACTAGTCCATGATGAAAGGCATGGCTTCTTTCCCAAGTCATTCAGCCTAATGGAGAGCATCCTGCCCCAAACCCATCTCAGGACTTGCAGTCTGGTAGATGCTCCATACATCTCTGTTGAAAGAAGGGATTCATGCCAATACAAGTATAAAGTGCTATAGGGAAATGTGGCTTGGGAATGAGCTGTTCTTGTGGCAGGTGGTGGTCAGAGAAGAATTCCCAAGGGAAGCAACAGGTGCACCATTTTGTTAGAAGCGTGGAGCATTTGCTGGGTGGGATGTGAGTGGGCGTGGCTTGGGAAGAATGTCTAGATGTGACCTGCATCACGGACCACAAACCTATCAAGCAGCCAGAGACACAAGGGCAAATAAAAAGAAGGCTGAGTTCTTTCTGTACCTCTGAGGAGCCCCATGAAGTTTCATACCATGAGTCTCTTTTCTTCATTTGTCCTTTTAGCACCTATTACCCACAGAAAATCCTTGACATCCTGTCCGTGTGAGCAAAGAATTTGGCATCAAGGCTGAGTCGGGCATTAAAAGACAATCTCAACGCCACCGCAAAGGTGGAGACAACTGCCTTTGTATCACCACTGACAGGCTCCTCCTTGAAGCACTGCCTTCCTCCATGGATGACTGAGGAGTCAGAGGTCAATGGCTGGGGCTGGTGGAGGGGGCGGGAGATAGGGCTGTGCCAGCGCTCACCTGAGGTGTGGAGGGGGCGGGAGATAGGGCTGTGCCAGCGCTCACCTGAGGTGTGGAGAGGTGGCTGCTTGAACCCGCATCCTGAGGAATGACAGGTGAGAACCCGCGTGGATGATCTGCAGCCAGAACACATGACAGGAGATCCAAGGTGCAAAACTAAGCCCTCAGGCCCGACAGGAAGTTTGAAGTCGGAGAGGATGGCAAGTGTGGAGGAATTTCCTGGGCTGTTTTCAGATACTTGCGATGCTGTTGAAGAATTGCCCGTGGCCTCCTATGGGTTCTTTCTGTACCTCTGAGGAGCCCCATGAAGTTTCATACCATGAATCTCTTTTCTTCATTTGTCCTTTTAGCACCTATTAACCACAGGAAATCCTTGACATCCTGTCTGTGTGAGCAGAGGTTGGGACCCCTGGATGGTTAGGACCCCTTTTATGGGCTTCCGTGCCATGGCATCCTATCAGGTTTGTGATTATTTCTTAACACCTATATTCCTAATGGGGTTGTCACTTCCATGAGAGCAGGAATTGTGGCTGCTGTGCCATTGATGCTGTGTTCTCAGTACTTAGCTTAGTAGGTGCTCATTAAATAATCATTGAACATTTCATTGGGTGGATGTATGAATGGCTTTGCTCTCCCTTCTGACTCTGCAGGTATGTCAGTTTGCTGAGGAGGAAGTGGTGGGGCGAAATCTTGATGAGAACTTGCATCCACTGGGGCTCTTTCCCTGAGGAAAGGAATACGATCAACTTTCTTGAAGGGAGCTGCTGCCTTTTGAAGTTAACCTGAGGGACCTGAAGAGAACCTTGCCCACTCCTCTACCAGAGAACACGATCCTCCCCGAGCTTCTTTTCTCCCCCAGGCCAAGACTGGGTTCTTTTGTGTAGCAGACACTCAGGAAATGCCTGTCGAATTGACTTTTTAATGTGCCCCACAAGAAAACAAAAGGCAAGACATTTGAGATTTTCCTGCAATGAAGGAAATGGTTTGGATAAAGGTCATAAGAAGGAAGAGGATTTCTTTACAAGCACAAATTTAGATTTGGAAGTTAGCCCTACCTTCATTTCACATATGGTGGCTGGGGTTGGAGAGGGATCCTTGATCCAGTGGGTGAAATGCTTTGCTGGTCCCTGCGTCCATGCGGATACATAATGTTTATGTGTCCGTGCAACGCATAAACTTTGGTTTTTATTTGCAAAGCCAGCATGTGAATCCACTATCCGACCTCCTCTCACACTCGGCCTTTCTCCTTTCTCAGGAATACGAAGGTAAGCCCGCCTGGGCTATGCTCGAAGATGGTGAAATCAGTTGCATGACGAGCCCAGTGTGTGCACCTGATTAGCCTTGATTTCCTCTTAACTTTGAAGTTCTCTCCAAGGCTTTGAGAGTTTTCTTTTCTTTGCACACACGCATACCTCCAGACAGCGCTCCAGCCGCCGCTTCCCCACGTACATTATCTATGATTTCCACAGACAGCATTGATGGATATCCATGAGACCACATGTTCCTCCATTCATGCTTTTCCTTTCTCTTAAATATTTATAAAGGTTCACAAGCAGAAATAAAAGTCCCTCAGATTCAGAGCCAACTAAAAATAGCACTCTCTTTCTTTGCCAGGCAATCTGGCCTCAATCAAGGCCATCGAAAAGATGCTAGGGAGGAAAGAAGAGGAGTCGATAACCTTTTTTATCCAGTTTTGTAGTTACCCCCTCTGTTATTCATAAGCTAGCAAGACTGACAGCTTGGGATGCAACCCAGATGTTTCTGGGTTCCCGCTGCTGAAGATAACTGCTTCTTCACGGATTCGCTGATAAAACATGTCCATGTGGAGAGAGGGCTTTGAACTCCATCACGCCATGGAGCTCTAGTTGCTGGACAAAGGGAAGGGTGCAGTTTTCAGAACGGGCTGGGGACTTCAGGAGCTCTCTAGATAACCACTCCTTCTCTTCATTGGGTTTGGGCTGGCTTTGGGTCATACACTTGGAACTGTCATGGATTAAACCCCTCCCCCCAGGAGTGGCTACTTTATAGCTCAGGTGACAATGGTGGGTTCCTTTTTAATTCTGGCAGCTCCCCAAGGCTATGGCACGAGAAGCTAGATAGGCATTTGCTCTGCTCTGGGGTCGCCCTTTCATTAGTTCTCGCAGACAGATTTGAAGTTTCCCTGGGGGATTCTGGCTTCTTTATCTCTCCCTGGGTGTTGTTGCAGAGGATGAGGGTCCTTTACAGAAAACTACAAGTACTGACATTCTAATCACCTTTCTCTCACTTTTCTCTTCTTACCCGTGGTCAGACTATGATCTTTTGAGTAGGAAAATTGTTTTTAGATCATGGTGAAATCTTTTCTGTTTTTTTCTCCTACCTCTCCAAACTTTGGTTTATATGTTCAAAGTCTTGGACTTTCAATACTTTTTATCACTGATAAGGGTTTTAAGGGCAGATTTTCAAATGTAATGCCTTGAACATGAGCTGAATTGACTGTTTTTTACGGGAGACTGTATGAAGTTATTACTCCCGGTAGAATGATAATACAGAAAGTGAAAAGTGCAGAGGGTGGTGAGCACAGGAGAGAAAATGAAAAACAATGCTCAGTAACAGCTCAAAGTTTTATCCTGTGACACAATCCCTAGCATCTTCTTCTTGTCTCTCTATTCCTTTTAACCTAGATCTAGTCACAGGGAAGGAGGAAGGAGAAAAGCAATTCTTCACAAATGGATTTGCAGTGGGAAAAATAAGGAGGTTTGACATGAATTCACAGGTAACTGACTTTATTAATAATCTACATCCTCCCTATTATGTGTGTGGTTTTTCCCACAGAAGCATTTATTCCTTGGGCTTCAACTGATTTGGCTGCAGGAAAGAAGATGTTTGTAATTCTTTTTTTTCAGTATTCAATTTGCCCAAACTATTTTGTTGTTGTTTTTGTTTAGATGAATGCCTTTCGCTGTCAAAAATAAATTAAGTCCACGATTTTCTTTTCTGTGGAAAGGTTCATTTGTGTGGTATAAAGAAAACCATGGACTTGGAGAACAGACTCATGGTTACCAAGGGAGAGGGGGAGGGAGTGGGTGGTTGGGGAGCTCGGGGTTAATAGATGCTAACTATTGCCTTTGGAATGGATTAGCAATGAGATCATGCTGTGTAGCCCTGGGAAATATGTCTAGTCACTTGTGATGGAGCAGGATAATGTGAGAAAATAGAATGTGTACATGGATGTGTAACTGGGTTACCACGCTGTACAGTAGAAAAAAAAATCATATTGTGGAAATAACAATTAAAACAAACCAAACCAAGCCAAACAAAAATAAATTAATTAATTAAAAGTGGAAGGGATGATGAGAGTTTCCTAAATATGCCCACTTCTCATTTTCTATTACATGAACTGTTTAAAGTGAGAGAGCATGTGGTTGAGATCTTATTTTCATGGTGTGTTCTATTTGTTTCCCAATATTAGAATAAGAATTTACTTAAACTATGAGATTGCTCTCATTTAAAGGAAGGATCATGAAAGTGCATTGAAAGCCCTAAAGAACTATTTCAATGGAAGAAAAATAGTGCGGTTGTTATCGATGAGGGTGATAGTGGAAATGATGTGACACGTGCTTAAACCTATTGGAACATCCTCCAGTGTCACTTACCGATGGATTCCAGCTCACATCACTCCTTAGTGTCTTGGGGTTACTTCACAACATTAATATACATTATTGTTGCTTCTGTGAAAATTCAGGCTTCTTTTTTTCTTTTGTCTTTTTGCTATTTCTTTGGGCCGCTTCTGTGGCATATGGAGGTTCCCAGGCTAGGGATCCAATCGGAGCTGTAGCCGCCGGCCTACGCCAGAGCCACAGCAACATGGGATCCGAGCGGCGTCTGCAACCTACACCACAGCTCACGGCAATGCCGGATCCTTAACCCACTGAGCAAGGGCAGGGACCGAACCTGCAACCTCATGGTTCCTAGTCGGATTCGTTAACCACTGCGCCACGACAGGAACACCTAAATTCAGGCTTCTGTTGTCTTCTTGATGTAAATGGGAAGAGCTGGTTATTGGTCTTTACACCACAACCCTTGGGTGTTGAAGACTTGTAAAATTTCCACCTTTTTCTTTGTCTCTGTCTTAGATTCCTGATCAATCAAATAATGTCAGTTTCTTTATGCATCTCTAGGACCCATGATCATGTCATTTTTATTTTTCCAGTTTTATTGAGAAATAGTTGACATGTATCACTACATAAGTTTAGGGTGTACAGCATAATGTTTTGATTTATATATGGTGTGAAAGAATTACAATAGGTTTAAACATGCATCATCTCATATAGACACAATTAAAAAAAAAGAAAAAAATTCTCCTTGTGATAAGAACTCTTTTTTTTTTTTTTGTCTTTTTAGGTCTGCCCCTGTAGCATACGGAGGTTCCCAGGCTAGGGTTTGAATCGGAGCTATAGCTACTGGCCTATATCACAGCCACAGCAGTGCTGGATCCAAGCCTTGTCTGTAACCTATACTACTGCTCATGCAATGCCAGATCTTTAACCCACTGAGCAAGGCCAGGGATCAAACCTGCATCCTCATGGATGCTAGTGGGATTCATTAACCACTGAGCCACCACAGGAACTCCATAAGAACTCTTAGGAACAACTTTCCTCTATACCCTACAGCAGTGTTAACTATAATGATTACATAGTACTTTACAGCCCTAGTTCTTATTTATCTTATAACAAGAAGTTTGTACTTTTGACCACCTTCCTCCAAACCCCCTTCTCCCTCCATGTTACCTTTCGATTATGAGAACAGCAGATGCCTTATCCTGCTGTAGACACCTGTTTACTCAATATTCTGTTACTCAACACGCAAGATGTTCCAGGCGCTATGAAAGTATCAAAGGAGATCAAAGATGCTGAAAAGGCAATTCTTGGGTTCAAGTTTTTTCTTCAAATCTAATGAAGAGAAACAGACATGAAAACAACTAAATCCCTTATAAGGTATAACCTAATGCACTCTAAAGCAGTGGGCAATAGCTGGGCTGTTTCTCTAGCAGCTTGGATTCATGGGCCTGGGAACTGAGGAGTGGAAATGGGAAGGCCATTATGCACTATTATCCTTAGTGACCTGCTGGTCAAATTTCAGCTTCCTGTCCTTATGACTTTATATCAGGATTTAAATGTTGTTAATTTTATTTCATAATACTTAAGTTTTGAGATATTAGGGACAAAAGTAAACACCATTCAAATAGTTTATTGTATTGGGGAAATAACAATTAAAACAAACAGACATAGACTAGTTATACATGAGCTAGTTGTATACAGGCTAGTTACATACAGGGTAGTTGCATTATGTTAGACAGAATTGTGACCTTCTTGTGTCTTTATTTGGCAAGTATGTGTGGTTTAAGGAGATGAGTGTTGGGGCCAAGTTGATAAGGGATGGATTTGTGGTAATACATTTGATGTGTCAACTTGACTCACGCTTAGGAATGCCCAGAGAGCTGGGAAAACACTATTTCCGAGTGTGTCTGTGAGCTTATTTCCAGAAGAGATTATCGTTTAAGTTGGTAGAATGAGTAAAGAATTGCTTGAATATCTAAATCAAGTGATTAGTATAATAAAAGTTCTTCTCGGGAGTTCCTGTTGTGACTCAGTGGGTTAAGGACTTCACGTTGTCTCTGTGAGGATGATATTCGATCCCTGGACTTCCTCAGTGGGTTAAGGATCTGGCATTGCCACAAGCTGCGACATAGGTCCCAGATACAGCTTGGATCTGGTGTTGCTGTGACAGTGGCATAGGCTGGCAGCTGCAGCTCCAATTCAGCCCCTGGCCCAGAGGAACTTCCATATGCTACAGATGTGGCCGTAAAGAGGAATAAAATTTTCTTCTTGACAGTTAAAATGTGTAATCCTTTCTCAAGTTTCCCTTGTTTCAGTCACGATCTCATCAGGAAATAAGCACAGGATTTAAAATGGGGCAGCTGGAGTTCAGTAGAGAGACAGCTCATAAAGATGTGGGCAGAGTGAGGAGAAAGCACGAGAAGTGTTGTAATACTTTCAGCTTCATAAGAGCAGGCTGTTGGCCTCCCCACAAAGGCTGAAGGGTGGGAGTGGGTTCTGAGACCCAGACACAGAGAGCTGGCGTGGGGAGTGGTAGGATGACAGCCACACTCCTACTGATGCTGCAGGAATAAAAAAAGAATCATTATCTTGGCCTCCCTCTCCTCTCCTGCAAGTGGTCCCTCTTGGTCAAACATGAAAGGAAGTCAAAGGGCAGGTGGGCATGTGAAGTAGGGTGTGTGGTTCAGTGTTCCAGGGCACAGGGCAGGATGCAGGGCGGGGGGGAGAAAATGAAGGGAAAAAAAAAATCCATTCTCATTATGACTGGGGATGCGGTTTACTGTCCTTGAAGAGTCGTTTGGCAGAGATATTTACAGAATCTGGAAAGTACATGTGCTCCCCAAATTTCTCACCCACCCTTGTGCCAGGTGAGGTCACGTGCCTGGTTCTGAAAAATGGGCTATGAGTAGAAGTTGCACATGTTCCTTCTGGGCTGAAGCATTTAAGGGACAGCACTTGACCCTGTGGCTTTCTCTTTCTTTGTCCGACAACTTGGAGACGATGTGTGCCTGAGAAGAATACTAGAGAAATAGAGTAGAGCCTGAATCTCTTCATGGAGGAGGGTTGCTCTGGACAGACACTGGGCCTGCAGCATGTTTTGCATCCTTCTAAAACTGAAACTTTGGCTGTGCTGAGATTTTTGAGGGTGAATTTCGTCCTGAAGCATAATCTCCTCATCCCAACTAATACAGCTGGGAAACTTCTGGCATTCAAATCCCAAAAATGTCATGGGCTGGTACCATTTTGCTGAAGAAGAGTTTTCCAGCATGGGAGGTTGTGTGATATATTCGAGAAAGAATACCAACCACTGCTAGCCAGATATCTTCTTTCTAGAAGGCTAGCAGTAGGGGTTTACTGATCCTTGTAGTCTTTCACCCAACTTGTTTGGTTTTCTTATTTCTGAATGTGCTTCTGCCCCAAATTTCACCTCACCACACTTCCCATCCAGATGGAACAGGGTTAGTGGTTCTCCAGAATCACGGCTTCTTGAAGAATAGCAATCAAATTAACTGCTTGATGCAACCTAGAACAGAGTACTCTTTGGAATCATGAAATCTCACTCCCAACCATGGGAAGAGCTTGGATTTTGTAGCCAGACCTTCCTGTGTTTGAATTTCATTCTAGTCACTTATTAACTCTGTGACCTTGTGCGTATTATTTAACCGAACCTCATTTTTTTTTTTTTTGTCATTTGTCAAATGAGAACACCTACTTTGCAGGGCTATGGTAGGCATTTAGAAAGACACATGTTAAGAAAAGAGCACAGTGGCTGTCTGATGTATTTTAGAAACTAAATGATTGCTAATCTTTATTTTCAGTCTGTGAGAATTCGGCTGAGTTTGTGGCTGACAGTATTGGAGTTTACTGTTACACGGTCTCAAGTCTTTACCTCATGTTTGGTTACCTTGGTTGGGCCCTTTTACAGAGCTGAAGCCACGAATGGGGGTTTTGTGAAGATAAAATAGATATTTTAAACTTCTGTGTTAATAAAAGCTGCTGAACTTCGAAGAGCATCACGCTTGGTGGCAAGTTGGCTGCAAAGTTATAGCTCCAGACTCCCCACTCTCAATTGAGAGTTTTGGGGGAGTATTCTATAATGAGTAATGTTCAACTAAATATGCAAAATATTGGGAGTTCCCTCTGCATCCAAGTGGGTTAAGAATCTGACTGCAGAGGCTCAGGTAGCTGTTGAGGTGAGGGTTTGATCCTCAGCCCAGGGTGTTGGGTTAAGGATCCAGCATTGTGGCAGCTGCAGTGTAGGTGGCAGCCGTGTTCAGATTTGATCCTGGCCTGGGAACTTCCATATGCTGCAGGTGCAGCCATAAAAATGCAAAATATTGTTTTGTTGAGGGTATTTGGAATATCAAAAATTAGTCCATGAGTCAAAAGATGTGATTAATAGCTACATCTCTCATTATTAAAGTGGGAATAGGCATGTCTGACTTACCTACACTCACAAGGTTATTATAAGACTCAGAGAAAATAACACATATGCCAGAATCATTAGTTGGGAAAAGTTTCCTTGCGGTACAAGGTTAAGTGTCAGCATTGTCACTGCAGCAGCTTGAGGAGCTACTCTGCTGTGGGTTCTCCTGGCCCAGGAACTTTCACATGCTGTGGGCACAGCCAAAAAAAAAAAAAAAAAGTTATTCGTTGGCTACAAAAGATCTAGCACAGTGCCTTGCATTTGACTAAATGTTTGCTGAATGGAGATGGTTGAACACATAACAAATGAATCGAAGGAAATGGAAAAGACTTGAATTACAATCAGTTTCCTTTGAGGATGGAGAAGCAAACATCCAAGTCCATTAGCCTAGAATACTGGAGTCTTACTAACACAGCCGGGCTTAGGGACTTAGAGCTATAATTCCACACTGGAAAGAATTTTGAAAGTCAATGAATTCAGTCCTCTTTATCTGTAGGAAAGTGAACATCAAAGGGGAAAATAGCTTGCCGCTACTGGTACAGGGGAAGCTCCAGGTACCAAATGTAAGATGAGTCCCCTTTGCGCTCTACTGGGCAGTGTCCTGTCTGGCTTGGTGATGGTGCCTTCAGCCCTGAGACCACGAAGATTCTAGGGAAATGTGTCCGGTTGTTGTTAGCACACATATGGATGAGATCTATGTGCTTTGCTTTAGATCCACGAACTATACACTCATTAATGTACACACATGTTCTCCCAAATAAGCCCTGAGGGTATTTATAGTATTCTGAGAATTCAAGACAGGTCACTGTTACCATTGTCTCAGGCTCCGCCCACACTTCCCAGGTCCTGGGGCTTCTCTTCAAAAGAATAGAGGCCTTCACAAGTGGGCCTATTCTGTGTGGTCTGGTGCTTCCAGGTATAGAAAGAAGTTCAGGTTCATGGGTGATGTCATATTCTGCCACAGAGCTGTGATGAATGCAGTTTCCACGGTACATGTTCTTGCATTCAGAATCCTGAGACAACAACAGGCCACCCTTGGGCCTGTAAGGTGAAAATATCTGTGCTGATGAAAGCTGCTGAGTTTCTGAGAGCACCATTCTTGTTGGCTGCAAGTTAAAGCTCTAGACTCCTCACTCTCAAGTGAGAGTAGGACAGAGAGTACACGTGGGTGTAGACACGAGATCATCTGCACTGTACCTGGAAATGGACTATGAATCTGGCAGTGCTCCTCCTTGCCATTGATGGGTTGCTGTCAAAAATTGGAAGCAACTCAGCATCGGATTTAAGTGTAGCTCTGGGGAGGTAGGAAACAAGTTATGTGGTGTGTGATCTTTATACCCTTTGGCCCCGAAGAACAAGGGGGAAATTCAAGTTTTTCTTTACCTTGGGTAGGATTCTTTGTTGTCAGTTCAAATAAGATTCCACAACTTGATTACAGGGGTCTTCCCCCCGAAGTATGGATTGAACCTGGGTCTCCAATACCAAATGCAAGTTGGAAGAATTTCATAAAAAATTTTTAAAAAATTAAAAAATGGAGTTCCTGTCATGGCTCAGCAGAAACGAAGCTGACTAGCATCCATGAGGACACAGGTTCAATCCCTGGCCTCGCTCAGTGGGTTAAGGATCTGGCATTGCCCTGAGCTGTGGTGCAGGTCGAAGATACTGCTTAGATCCAACGTTGCTGTGGCTGGCTGTGGTGTAGGCCGGGAGTTACAGCTCTGATTCGACCCCTAGCCTGGGAACCTCCATATGTCATAGGTGTAAGGCCGCCCCCCCCCCCAAAAAAAATTCAAACATCTTCTTTGAAAAAACAAACACAACTTCACTTTCCTTTACTCCTACGCATAAGTCTAGTGAAAACACGTCTTAGGTTGAAAACGTAGTTATTCTTGATTGTATAACTGTAATAGCACTCTAAATATATAAAATACACCTTTTCAGGGTCAAAATTTCTCTTTGGTATCAACAGTTTTGACATGATAGATGGATAGGGGTGTGCGTGTGCATGTGTGTGTGTGTTTAGGGGAGGCAAACCTCAAACTGCACACAGGCCATGTAAGAAACGGTGAGAGAAGGAGGCAGAGACAGGAGCAATGAGACCTCAAGAAGGTTTATGAACCAACAGAGCGGCCGGGAGCACTCCACAGAGAGAACTCGGGGCTCCCAGCAGCTTAGGGAGCAGCTGCTTATATAGAGAAAGAGGTAGTTTCTATTTTTAGCAAATTCTATTTTTAGCACAAGCGCCTGGATGAAGTAAGAAATAGGGAAGATACAAGTTATGTTGTTACAGTTTAACAGTCTCCAGCTATTCTTTTTTGTTTGTTTGTTTTGGTTTGGGTTTTTTTTGGGTTTTTAGGGCTGCACGTGGAAGTTCCCAGGCTAGGGGTAAAACCCGAGCTATCGCTCCTGGCCTACACCACAGCCACAACAACTCGGGATCCAACCTGCATCCGCATCTGCAACCTACACCACAGCTCAGGGCAATGCCAGATCCTTAACCCACTGAGCAAGGCCAGGGATTGAACCTGTGTCCTTATGGATACTAGTCGGACTCACGTCTGCTGAGCCATGACGGGACCTCCCTCTTCACCTGTTCTTGTCTTGCAGCTTTGTGTTTCATTTTGTACAGTTACCAACTAACAGGCCTTTGAGTGAAAAATTGATTAGACATGAAGGACAGGGAAAGGCGTAAAGTCTCCAGGCCGACTTGATGCTTTCCTCACGCCCCAAAGAGGAGGAGTGGGTGGATAGATGTGGACATTGTGGTTAAATTGGGCTGAGGACACATTATCGGATGATCCCTTTTCCTCTCCCCATCTGATATTATGAAAACACAATAAACCCAATTCCACTTTTACCCTTTAACTTTGTTTAAAAAATTCTTCTCCTGGGAGTTCCCATTGTGGCTCAGCAGTAATGAACTTGGCTAGTATCCATGAGGATTCAGGTTCGATCCCTAGCTTTGCTCAGTGGGTTAAGGGTCCAGTGTCACTGTGGCTGTGGTATAGGCCAGCTGCTGCAGGTGCAATTCAAACCTAGCCTGAGAACTTCCATTTGCTACAGGTGTGACCATAAAAAGATGAAAATAAGCAAATAAATAAAATAAATGAAAATTCTTCTCATTATGACTTCTAAACTTTTAATCTAGCTTCCTGGAGCTGAGGATAATGAGGTGATGTTCTTCCATTTTCTCATATTTTGTCTTCCTGGGACAGAGTATGAATTTTATTTTTTGCCATTGCTCCCCAATTGCTGGGTGATCTGAGTTAAGGCTGTTCATCTCACTTTGGGTCTGAAAAAATAAGGCGGACAAAACTCATCTGTATCTGAAGTGTCAGGTTCCCCCCTTCCCCCCAAATAGCAAATTTCAACATTTCCCCTGCAAATAAGTCTGAGGTGAGGCAACTTGATCATCTCTTTCTCAGGGAGGCAGGAAATGTAAAGACAATAACAGAAAGAGGTAAACAGATGAAATGAAATAGTGCGTTACATCTTTTTTTTTCAACAATTTTTTTTTCCAGAGGTTTGATTTGAGAATTAGGTGAAGGTGCAAGTCAGGGCCTTTGATAGGAACCGAAGAGAGAGAAAGAACCAGCATGTGGTGAGCATCTTTTGATGAGAGAATAACAAATTCAGGTATCTGTGGTAACACTGTCTCCTTGTTTATCTCCTCAAACATCCCTCAACGCGCACAGAACCACCAGAGAAAAACCACTGCACAGTCATCGCGTTGCCCCAAATATATCTTAGAGAGCTGACCTGAAAATTAAGATGGAAATTCCGTGACTGGAACAGTGTGTTGCTCAGAGCATGATCTTGGCCAAGGCTGAATACCCACCAATCTCAAATGTACACACAATCTTCCTGCTTAATTTTCTTTGATTTGGGAAAGCTGGCTGGAGCCCTAATGTGGAATCCACCCTCTTTAATCCATAAACCAGGCCAAGCAGTTCAGATGATTCCTGAGATAAAAGGGGTTTTACAAATTATCAAATACATTATCTAATAAGGACTCTGCTGTTGAGAACGATATCAAAAATTCTCTGCAAGGAGTCTGAAAAGATGTCCTTTTGCAGGGTTGAAGCTGAGACATCTGCCCCCTCTTTATAGATGGGATTGGAGAGCTGATATTTTAGAATTGAAAATCTCCAAGGGCTTAGAGGAAAAAAACACACATGAAGCCTGCTGATTTTCGGTTCTGTAGTTGTAAGGCCTGGAAGCTCCCAGTATCCTGAATTTTAATGCCATCACCATGAGGGAAGATTCTAGATCTAACATAAATGCTCCCAATACTCTTCTGAAAATAAACAAAAAACCCCACATTAGCTTAATTTTACTATTAGTATATTTTACAGGGCAGAATTTAAAGTTTTCTCAACTGTCCAAATAGATTATTTTTCTAATTTAAGCTGAGTCTACAAAGCTTTATTTCTTCTACAAATACCTACTTTACATCTATTCTGTACCAAGCTGTGATGGAAGGCATTGGATCTACAACCTGGAAAGGTAATACCTTTAGGGAGTTTAGGGCCTGCATTATTTTCCTTTCTATGATAAAAAAATCTACCACAATTTCTGTACCTTTTTCATGTCAGTTTCATCTTGGTCTCCCATTATAACCGTCACTCTTATGTGGATGATGCTTAAGTCTTTTTTCGGACATCTGACATCTCTCCTAAGCTGTGGTCTAAGATCTTCAACTTTCTTCTTCTCATACATACATGGATCTCAAGCTCCAACTGAGACTAGGCACATATATCTTCCTCTCTCCTCCACCAACCACATCATCCTCATAACTTTTCCTCTTAATGGTACAATATTCCCCAGCCCCCTTATTGGGTACTGTCCCCCTCCACAGGCTCTTCTACGCAGCATGTCAGCCAGTCCTTTAATTCAGCCTCCCTATGTGTTCCCTATCACTTCTCCACTCCCATCACCAGCTCATTCTGGGTTGACTTACTATCTCCTGTCTGCTCTGTAATAGTCACCCAGTTTGTCCTCCATTTTTTTTTTCTATCTTTTTTTGTCTTTTCTAGGGCTGTATCTGTGGCATATGGAGGTTCCCAGGCTAGGGGTCCAATCAGAGCTGTAGCCGCCGGCCTACACCAGAGCCACAGCAACTCCGGATCCGAGCTGTGTCTGTGACCTATACCTCAGCTCATGGCAACACCAGATCCCCAACCGACTGAGAGAGGCCAGGGATCGAACCCACAACCTCATGGTTACTAGTCGGGTTCGTTAACCACTCAGCCACGACGGGAACGCCTGTCCTCCATTTTTTTTCTCTCCCTTTCATCTCAATCATCATGCCCACTGCAGATTACTCTTTGTAAAGAGTAGCCTTTCATTGAATCATTCTTGTGCTCAAATACCTTTACTGACTCCCTTTGGAGCTACAAATAAACCCTAAACCGAATAATATTCTTTTTCTGGTCATAACCTACCAGTTTTGTCCTTATCAGACACAGTTCCACTCTGACATACCTCACACTTACCCATCTCTCTCTCAGAGTGGGCACACGGTGGGTGTTAGCAGTCTCTACCACTAATGATCCATGTTGTTGAAATTCGGAGGACAATGAGTTCTGTGTAAACTGAAGTAATTGGAGGAAGCTTCCTGAAGAAGATAGAACAGGCGCTTGGATCCTGAACGATGGGCACGAAGGGAGGGTGTTTCCTATTTTATTTTCCTCCAGATCTCAGGGCCAGTCTTCAAAATGGTGAGGTCCCCAGAAATCATCAGATTAGAGAAAGCAGAAAGCAAATTAAAAGTATGAAAATTTACCCCTGGTCACTAACTGCAAACGAATGACAGCAGATAATTATTTAAATTATCTGTTTCATCTCTCAAATGTAGAGCTTTTCTTTGGAGAATGTGGGACACAGCAGTTCTCATTAAATATGTTCAGAGAGAAGATGGGTGTGGTCAGACAGGAAGCATCTACCTGAAAAAAATACATGGCAAAATAAATAAAAGGTCCAGTCCATGGTCAACCCTAAAGACGATTATTTTTTTTTCAGTCTCTAAGTCCTTGTATTAAATAAAACAACGGCAACTTTGTAGGATCATTTGCTGCAGGGCATTTTTATCTCCCCTGCACCTGGCCCACATTTTTAGTGAAGGCCATCAGGACTCAGAGTTCAGGGCTGCCTCCCATTGCCTCCTGCTGCCAAAACCTGTGCTCTCAGCCTCGCTCAGGCTCAGCCCAGGAAACATCTGCAAGGGCGGCTTCTCAGTGACACATTCTCAGCATCACAGGCCCTGGCCAAGGGCAGCCCGCTGGACTCACCTCCTCCAGAACACAGAGGCGGGGAGGCCCAGGAAAGAGAAGTGGGAGCTGGGCTTGTCACCTGGACGTGGAGGGCTGGGATGACGTGATCCTATTGTCTAAAGAACAGCCGTCTGTTGTTTTCATCTATTCAATAAAATAAATAAAGCCTCCCATTTCTATGGTCATGCCTGAGCCGCTTACCCAGACGTGGCCTGATGGTCCCACCTGGACACGTTGCCTGGGTCTGGGAGGGTTTGGGGGCAAGTGGGAGACTAATTGTTTGCACAGCTCCAGCCTCATGAATAGCTCTGGAGGGAACTTCCTGGAGTGGGTGGGGGATACTCCACCCAGGCAGCTTGATTGCAGAGGCTATTTTGAAGGTCATTTTCTGACTCCCAGAGGGAAGGCCATTTGATGGATGTAGATTTTCTTTGGAGGCCAGGTGTGACTCACTCACCTTCCACCTCACCACCCAGCAGCCCTGCTGGTGCTCCCCCACTCTATCCTTGTCTTCTCCCCAAAGGGAGCTGGGTCGGAAGGAGGGTATCTGAGTGATGCTCTCAATAGCTTGGTCCTGCATCTGACCTGTTTTCTGCTTCTCTTCCAACTTCTGTCATTCCTGTCCTGAATCGGTTCTGCTCGAGTTGGAGGTGATGCAAGAATTCAAAAGATTTCTGTGCTCAGAAAACAGATTCCTTCTTTACCAATATCCCAAGGGTGCAAACAGCAGAAGGAAGATTTTTCTCTTCCTGGTGGCCTTGGAAGCCACGAGTTTTCCTTTGGAGACCTGGAAGGTGTAACAAAGCTGTGTTTTCTGAGATGTTTAGCTCTGCTCATGGACTCTCTGCCAAACGGACCCGAAATGAATTTCCTAAAGGGGATTGTGACCGTGCAGGGGTGGGAGGTGGGGCGGGGGGGAGGGACGGGAATGGCCTCGTGAGTTAGTCAAAAGATGATTTGTAATTGGGGATGAGAAAATGAGATCGGAGCTGAGAATTACTCCTACGTGTGTGCCTGGGAGCCCAACAGCCCTCTCTTCCCCAGTGTAGTGCTTCCCTCACTGAGGATCCCTGCAGTGTGTTTCCCTTTGAAATGGAAATGCCCACACTGCTCTAGGCTGGAGGACCTTCGGCCTTGGCCTTGGGACCCTCCAGTGCCAGGAGGCAGTCAGTCTCAGGTTGAAAGTGGGAGAGCAGAATTCGTCTGGTCTCTGGTCCCACTTCCTTCCTCTACACTTTGGTCTGAAGTTTTGTTTCTCTTCTGGTGTTCTCTTTCTCCGCGCACATTCTTTCCAGGGCTTCGGGAATTCTCTTTCCACGTTCTAAAGCAAAACAAACGAAGCCGCCAAGCAGGCTTGCCTGGCTCCTAAAATACACAGTGGAGTAAAATGTATAACTCTGAACACTAAAGTTTGATTTGGGAGATGGGTGCCCTATACCCTCCCTGCCCATGAATAATGCAGAGCAATGGGGAGATTCTGTCTGCTTTCTGAATGACCTTAGATGCGCTGAAAAAACACACTGGATGAGGTTTCAAGCAACAGAGCCAAGGCGAGGAAACCCAACCAAGATGATTACCAGCGTATCCTCCGAGTATGAGATATCATCATACATCTGAATTCTGAGGCTTTTAAATAATGGGGCCGAAGGCTGTTTTTTGGGAGATTATGTACTTCTTCCAATTGTGGGATTCTAAACTTTTCTGGGGTCCCTCCTTGGAAAAAACTATAGACAAGATGTGACAGTCATCACGCCCCTGCAGTCTGTGGGATTTTTAAGGCCAAAGATAATAGTTGAGGACAGAAAAAAAATTACTGGTCCCCAAATTAAAAATGAAAACTATTGGAGTTCTCTTGTGGCACAGCGAGTTAAGGATCTCGGTTCTTACTGCTGTGGTCACTGCTCTGGCACAGGTTTGATCCCTGGTCCTGGAACTTCCGCATGCTGCGGGTGTGGCCGAAACAAACAAACAACATAAAAAATAAATGTATTAGTTATTATGCCAAATAACCTATAGCAATTCAACACAGGGTTGATATGTAAGCCCTATTTATATGAGAAATAGGTAAAGTATCATATAATTGATGTATTATGATATAGGACCTCTAGCAGTTAGAATGCTTAATTTGCGGGAAGGCCATATGATGCCCTTGCTACAGGTCTGTTATGCAGCATCCTTTTAAAGGCTTGGATTACAGAGGAATAGGATAGTATAACGGTAAAGGACTCAGGTCCTAGATTCAAGCCTAGTTACAATTTGGAATTTTTGTATGACCTGAGGCAAGTACTTTACCTTTCAAAGCTTCTTTTTCTTAGTAATAGAGTAGAAACAAAAGTAAGTGTATTTCAGAATTCCCGTTGTGGCGCAGCAGAAATGAATCTGACCAGTATCCATGAGGTTGCGGGCTTGATCCCTGGCCTCGCTCAGGCTGGGTATCTGGCGTTGCCGTTGAGCTGTGGTCTAGGTCACAGATGCGGCTCGGAGCCCAAGTTGTTTTGGCTGTGGTGTAGGCTGACAACTGTAGCTCTGATTTGACCCCTAGCCTGAGAACTTCCATATGCCAAGGGTGCGGCATAAAAAGTAAAAAAAAAAAAAAAAGAAAAAAAAGAAATAAAGAAAAAAGTAATTGTATTTTCTTCATGGAATTTTTTTGAAGGAGAAAATCCATTTTGTACAGTCCTTGGGACACAGAATGCACTCTGCGAACTTTTAATTGCAGTCCTTGTTTTTCTCTTGGCCCAGAATCATTTATCCCTCATCATAGCTTCCCCCTGGGCTCCAACTGAGATGTAGGCTGGCTCCAGAAATCAAATTCATGCCTACAAGAATAAAAACCAGTAGTAAGGCTATAAAGAACAAGGTGCTTCAGGCTTTGAAGGCCAGGCTAATGATAAGATGCCCAATATCCTGTGTAACGTGGGCAACCCTGAACCACACGCCTTGAGGCATGGCTCTTGGAGTGGAACCCTCTCACTCGGCTGGCTTATTCTAGCTCTTTCGGTTTAAAGAACAAAAGTCCGTATAAGAAATAAGCTACATCTCTTGTGACTTAGAAATGTCATTTGCAATGACAGCTAAATGTCTTCCTAAAATTTCCCAGATCCATCATACTTTCTCATACCTTTCTCTTTACACGCATGCCACAGCCTTCCTGGACTCTTCGTGGACAGATTGCCATCTTTCTTTGTCTGGTTTACTCCTTTTCATTCTTCCAAATCCTGTTCAGATGTATCTCCAAACAAGTCTTCCCTAACTCTGCCGATTTGCACCAGAACCGTGGCTTTCAACTTCCTGTGCTAATATCCGGTTTCTAGTATGTCAGATTGCCTTTGAGTTGAGTCAAATCAAAGTTAGTAAATGCTTAAATTACATATCTACAAGGGGTTATATTACTTAAGCCTAGTCAACTGCAACTTAATTCATACAGCTCTGTATGTATAGTATTCAATGTATGATTTAGGGGTGTTTTAATACAAAACATTGAAAGGATCTATGCACATAAGAGCCCTCAAGGCCTGTGAGGATCTTAAAAGACAAAGCTATTTAATGATCAAGCCCTTGAAAATTCTTATGAAGAATAGTACAGAATAGGGACATATCTCTGTGAGCCTAGAGATTAAATTCTCTGGGTTTGAATCGGTTTTCTACTAGTTACCCATTGAGTGAGTTAGGCAAGTCATTTACCTTCTCCAAGCCTTGATTTCCCTGTTAGGATAATTAGAGAAATAATAGTAACAAACACCAAGGTTTCTTTGGCGCTTGAGTGCTGTGTTACATGCCCTATGCTCACATCTGATGTGTGGTGAGTTCCCAGGAGTAGCTCTGTCGGGAAAACTGTCTGTGGTCTTCTTGAGCACTGCGTCCACAGTGCCTGCAAGAGTGCCTGCAAGCGAGGAGCTTCTCACTGGTATTTGTTGAACGAAATGCTGGGACCAGCAAGGCATTCAGAAAATGGAAGCACTCATCTGGATGGTTCCACAGCCTCCTTGCTGCCTGTCTCACCCCTTGAGAACTGGAATGTTTGTTCATCGAAACCTGAATCCTATGATTCCCTTTATTCAGTTATTTAACAGAGCTCCAGTACCTTTAGGATCACATCCTTGCTCTTTGGTGTGGCATTCAAGGCCTCCTGGGATCTGGGCTCCACCTAGAGAGCCATCCCCTCTCCTGCTGTCTCTATGCTGCACTTCCCACGGCTCTCAGAGCAGCCTCAGAGCTCTCTTTCCTCTGCTCCTTCCATAGGCAATGGCCTCTGTCTGCTGTGCCTCCTGATTCTCAGCATACCCCACCACCACCCCAGAGCTTGTTATCATTAAAAACTCACTCTAGGGAGTTCCCGTCATGGCTCAGTGGTAACGAACCCGACTAGTATCCATGAGGATTCGGATTCAATCCCTGGCCTCTCTCAATGGGTTAAGGATCTGGCATTTCCCTGAGCTGTGGTGGAGGTTGCAGACTCGGTTCAGATCCTGTGTTGCTGTGACTATGGCATAGGCTGGCAGCTGCAGCTCCAATTCGACCCCTAGCCTGGGAACTTCCATATACCGGGTACAGCCCTGAAAAGACAAAACAAACAAACAAACAAAAACTCACTCTAATATTATCTCCTCTGTGAAGGTATTTTTGATGTCCTTCTCATCCATCCCACGCAATTGTAGTTTCTCTGTGTACATTTCTATTTTATGTATGTGTGCATTGGTGGTGCTTTTTTTTTTTTTAAGTTTTACTGAAGTATAGTTGACTTATAATGTTGTGATTGTTTCTGCCATACAACAAAGTGATCCAGGTATACATGTACACTCCACACATCCATTCTTTTTCAGAATCTTTCCCCGTATAGATTATCACAGAATATTGAGTGGAGGTCCTTGTGTTCTACAGCAGGTCCCCATTGGCCAATCATTCCATGTACCACAGTGTGCACATGCCAATTCCAAACCCCTAACACATCCCTCCGCCTACCTGTCCACTATGCTAGCACTATTTTTAATGTGTCTATTATTCCCACTAAACTCTAGGCTTTAATGTATTATTCTGCAGAAGAATTACCCTGACACCTACTAGAGTGTCTGGCATAAAGTATATTATAAGTATATGTAGACTGAACCTTGACATGACCCTTTGTTGAGTGCAGCACTGAAGGAATGACTGACTTAAGGATTGGCTGAATCAATGAAGAATCTTATGTCAGGAACGGTTCCTTCTACTTTGAGTTGAGTGGTGTTGTGTGACTACACAAGCAGGTACACATGTATGGGCTTAATGAGGAGGGTTATTTGATGGTGATGTTGTCTTTCGGGTGTGTTCTTTTTATCTTTCTAGTATTTATTGCTACGACTTTATGACTTTAGGCTTCATATGGAGTAGATGAGAGTAAGGGGTAGAGAGGAAACTGGTCCCCCTAGAACTGGCAACCACGGCCTACCCGATCCCCCTGCAAGGAAGGATGTGTCTGTTGGGGTAGGGAGCTCATTTCTGGCATTTCATTCATTTTATCTTTTGGAAGGGAATCTGCGAAGGGTTATCCCTGGGTCTGCAGCTCATACTTCCAACCTCTCCCTCTGGTCCAGGGAGCCAGCCCTTTTCCAGACATGGTGACATAATATGGTTGAAGAAGTCACTGGGCTGGACAGGAGGGCTGGGGACAGATTCCAGCAGGCCCCTGGAGCCCTCTGGACCTACTTTCCCCCATTTATTAAAGGAGGGTTTGCTGCGCCCTCTTTGGCTTTGACATCCCAGTGTTATAGGATGACTATGGTGTGGATAAGGATGATCATGTAGTGACAGTAGTCTTCGGAGAGGGTCAGTGAAGAGTTCAAGTCCTCTGGGCAGGCTCTTGCCCCTTGGCATAAAATCAAAGTGGGCACAATTTATTAATGTGCTTTATCTTGCCCATCAGCCCTGGGAACTAATTCCACTGGGTGATCACAGTGAGCAGGCCTCCTCATCTAAGGAGATGTAATCCCAGGAGCAGCTGCCCTCTGACCTGGTGGCTGGCCTGTGCATTACTCACCCTGTCACCAGTCCCGAGACTGGCCCACTGCCTGTCGGGAGCTCCACAGGCTGGAGCAGCAGCTGGGCCAGGAATGCAATAGGATGCTTGCAGGGAGAGGGGGCTGTGTGGAGACCGACAGACGAAGGGATGATGCAGCCCAGACCAAAGGCACATACATGATCAGCTTGAATGCTCGGAGGAAATACCAGCGCATCATGAACTGGGACAAAGAGAATGGCCAGTTGGCCCCTGGGAGAAAAGTGTCTGGCTGTTGGTACCCAGACGCTAGGGAAAATATTGTGGCTTTGCCAAACCAATCAAGGCGTGAGAGGCAGTCTTGGCTGAAATGGTGGTGGCTCCAGTCAACTTTGCCTGTCTCTTTCTCTCTCTCTCTCTCTTTTTTTTTTTTTTTTTTTGCCCTGTAAGGCTGTACCCGCAGCATATGGAATTTCCTGGGCTAGGGGTCAAATCGGAGCTACAGCTGCTGGCCTACGCCACAGCCACAGCAACTCGGGATTTGCTCCTGGCAATGCTGGATCCTAAACCCACTGAGCGAGGCCAGGGATCGCACCCTCATCCTCATGGATACGAATCGGGTTGGGTTTGTTTCTGCTGAGTCACAATGGGAACTCCTGTCTTTCTCTTTCGGGGCAGAGCTCTGACTGTGATAATAAACAACAGGGAACAGCCCCAAGCTCAGTTCCTCACAGGCTCCATGGCGGGGAGAGATCAAACATGACAAAAAGCCAGCCCAGGCTCAGGCCTCCTGTCACAAGGCACTAGCTCAACCCAGTGGATGGAGCATAGTAAGTTCTTCTCCAACAACTGTGAGTCTGGAGGACGCAAGGGTAAATCCTAAGAGGGGTTCACATGTTTGGGGAGATGTTACCTCAGGTGTCCTCTCCTGTTCCTGGAGGGTAAATGAATGGATGGCAAGAGGAGGTGATGGGGAGATGGTGGAGGCACAGAGGGAGGAAAGAACTTGGGCAACGTCAAGAACAGTAGATGACCCAAGCTATAAACCATCATGTTTTTAGGTCGGAATGGGGCTTTGCAACTGGCTTGTGACCTTGAGTAAGTTTCTGAATCACACAGACTGAGCTGTGCTTCTCCCATCTTGCTCATGGGAAATGGGAGGAACTCCGTCTCAAATTAAGTTTGAAAAAAAAGACAATGAACTGAGATGTTCAAAGCGTTATAGTCACAGATGCACAGGGTGCTGCTCTTTCCCTTCATCAGCGCGTGGGATTGAAATCATTCATCCCACGTGGGAGATGATTTCTAGGGAGAGCAAGTCAGGGATAAAAGGGGGGAAAAAAAAAAAAGAAAAATCCAAGAAAACAGAGAAATGACATGTTTTTGTAAAGGACATGTTTGCCTTCCCTGATGTTTGCCTACCAAGGCAAGGTTTTTTTGCTGCAGTTTATGATATTTCTGGCATTATATACCCTCAGGCTCTAAACTCCTAAGGATCCAAAGCTTAAAATGGAGGTTGCTGTGGTCAAAAGTTCCATAGACTAGGAAACAGGGGGAAATAGGCTGTGTGTGTATCTCTCCAAGCCTAACCTTTTTTTTTTTTTTTTTTAAGGTTGCACCTGCAGCATATGGAAGTTCCCAGGCTAGGGGTCAAATCGGAGCTGCAGCTGCCAACCTACACCATGGCCACAGCAACACCGGATCAAGCTGCATCTTTGACCTACCCTGCAGCTTGTGGCAACGCTGAATCCTTAACCCACTGAACAAAGCCAGGGATTGCACCTGCATCCTCACAGATACTATGCTGGGTTCTTAACCCCAGGAGCCACAGTGGGAATGCCTCTAAGCTTCACATTTTTTATTGGGACTCAGGACACTAGCAACTTCATCCAAAGACAAACACCTTTCATGGTTCCAGCCCATCACATGGAAGCCCTTGGCTCTTTGGGCTGGTTTATGGTAGGCACACGGCTGGATTGGAATATGATCACAACCCAGGCTGGGATAAATCAGTGCTCGCGGACTCTGCTTGAGGAGTGGCCAGAGAGATGCTTGCAGAACGCGGTAAACAGGACATGGAGGAAGTCAGGAGCTGGACTCGGGCTGTTAGCAAGCCCCCCTTCTTGTCAGGAAATGTGGGGAGCTGAGGGCCATGGAGCACACAATGATGCAGCGGGAAGTGGCCTTTATAAATACCCAGGGGTCAGGGCCAGGCCCGCGAACAATAGGGGAAATGATGATGGAGGGACAGTGGGCGTGGGCGGAGGGAAGGCCGGGATGATTCCATCAATGACAATAGCTGCGCAGGCGGTTGGTGGGGGTGGGGGTGCGGAGGAGGGCCTGGGGATTGTGAACCAAACAAGACCAATGGCCCTGCAACGCCGCAGCCACACACAGGGCAGAGGAGTCTGTCAGCAGTCTTCAGTGTGACTGTGCCCCATTGTTCTTTCAAGAGCTTCTCCTTGGCCTGCACATGTCAGAGATCTCTGTTTTGCTCCCTGTTCCGGAAGCTGCTCTCGATTCAGAGGACGCTACTCCTCACCAGCGCTGAGCCTGGGCTCTCTGACCACACCGTCTGCCTTGAATTCATCCGTTCAAGCAGAGTCACCAAGGAAGCTTGAGAAGCCTGGTGTGGAAGAGACAGAGGGCAACAGCCTATGCTCCCAGATCTGCTCTTTGATTTGCCCTCTCGAGATTCATTTGGTGTGGGGGACGGGGATGGAGAGGTTAGAATACCCCCCCCATCTGCCATGGAGGAAGATGCATCTACAGATAATGACCTTGCAAGTGAATCTGAACATGTGAAGGGCTATGGGAAAAGCAGTGAACCAAAGTAGGAGTCTCTCACTTGTCCAGTGTGAATTGTGACTTGCTGGCTGAGCAGGTTATTTGTAAAGCTGCCTAAAAGATCTAGATTCTTCCTTTCATTGGATAGTTCCTATTTCTTTCCATGATAAGCTATGACTGGGATAGAAAATTGGGGGGGGGGAGGCTCTTTAATTTTCCCTCATCACACAGGATATGTTATTGAGGGTCATGAGCCTATACTTGAGGAAAGACAAGTATTTTAGATAACCTCCCCCCTTTTCTTTTTATCTCTGCCCAGCCAATCTCTGCTGACCATTGCAAGTTTACATTTTATCCTGACGTGCAGACTGTGTTAGGGAAGCTTGCACGCGTTGCATTTGTTCTTGGAGTGTGTGTGCCTGCATGAAACTCACAGAAGGATAAAGAACAGGAGTTGTCATCAAATGGCATTTTTAATCTGACCAGGCATTTATAAGTAATAGGGTAATTTCCATGTACGGAGATAGTTGTGACGTGACTTTATCTCGAGCAGAAATTGTAAACCTCCCAGATTGAAAGTTCTGTCTATTTGTTATTATTCTGTCTTCCAGCACTTGGTTGTAAACATGATTAAACCTTTACTTGGGTAATCGATTATTGATGTATTGTAAATCAATTACATCCCTTTCTCTGAGATGTAAGCTTTTAGAAGGCAGGTGCTAGGTCTGTCCTATGGATGTGGTTTTCCCAGTGCTCGGCATAGTTCCTCCCATGACATAGGCCCTGACTTTGTATTCACTGAATGGCTAGGGGAAGACTGCTCTCCCCATACAGTCTCCACAAGGGGCAGCTGGACCCTGTGACTGGGCCATACTTCCTGCAGGGGTCTCGGCACCGTCTTCCAGACCCAGACTGGCTTGACCACGGGCGTGTCTTCAGAGCGCCTCCAGAACCACAGGGTTGGCTATGCCAGCAGAGGCTTATATTATCTCGTGCATAGAGAATTAATTAAAGTGTTGTCTCCATTGGAGTGAAGTAAAAATGATATGATATTCAATTAGAGATTAAGCCACTTCATCTCTATTTTAATAATTGTTTAAAACATACATTTTAAAAAGCATAGGCTTTTCCTTTTAATGGGAAAATATGACACAAAGATGTAAATTTAGAACTTGCAAAGGGTATCTTAGCTCTAACCTGAACCACACTATTCTGCTGGTGAAAGTATAAACAGGCATGTCCTTTCTAGCGAGTTCTTTTGTGTTAAGGTATATCTGACACCTTACAGTATTTGTCTTCTTCGACCTAGCAATTTTATTCTGGCACTATTTCATAAAAATGTAGACACATTTTTTTTTTTTTTTATCTTTTTGCCATTTCTTGGGCTGCTCCCGTGGCATATGGAGGTTCCCAGGCTAGGGGTCGAACTGGAGCTGTAGCCGCCAGCCTACGCCAGAGCCACAGCAACGCGGGATCCGAGCCGCATCTGCGACCTATGCCACAGCTCACAGCAACGCCAGATCCTTAACCCACTGAGCAAGGGCAGGGATCGAACCTGCAACCTCATGGTTCCTAGTCGGATTCATTAACCACTGCGCCACGACAGGAACTCCAGACCCAAATTTAACCTAAGACATTTATCGTAGCTTCATAGTAAGAATTTGAAAAGTAGCAAATATCTTTTCTATTAACAGAGGATATTTAATTGAATTACTGGTGTAAAAAAGAATAGAATATTATGATGCCATAGAATTATATTAATTAAATTAATGGTATCAGTAAAACTTTTACATGTAGTTTGGACCAGTGACTGTTATTTGACAAAATGAGGGAAGTGCAGGCTACAAAATATATACAGAATATATTCTCAACTATGAAAAAAATACATATAAATCTAAAAAAGACTGTAAACATTATTATAAACTATTGGCAGTGATGTTGTCAAAATGTTAGAATGGTAGTTTACTAATTTTTTTTTATACTTTTCCTGATTTTTCTAACATCAGAATTACAAACATATATTTTATAATCAGTTTTTAAAAACTTTGCTTTGGTAAGTTTACTTTCAAAATTCCAAGGAATTGCTGGATGAATGAAGAGGTAGGAGTGAGTTTCTTCGAAAAGAAAAGGAAAAAGAGGAGGAGAGAGAGGGAGAGAGGCTTAGTTTTTTCTTTTCTTTTCTTTTCTTTTTTTTTTTTTTTTTTGCTTTTTTAGGGTCACACCTGTGGCAAATGGAAGGTCCCAGGCTAGGGGTCAAATCGGAGCTGCAGCTGCTGACCTCTACCCCTGCCACAGCCATGCCAGATACTTCATCCAGGGTTGGAACCCGCATCTTCACAATTACTAGTCAGGTTTGTTACGGCTGAGCCACCATGGAAACTCCCAAGAAGCTTAGTTCTTGAAGTTCTTTTGGTTTTGGGAAAGATTATATGGGAATCACAGCTATAATATACAAAGACATTCTAAGTCCCCATACCATTTCCCCCCTTGCTGCTGACAAACCATAAATGAGGAATATCTTTAGCGGAGGCCATGGAAAGTGGCAGGCATATGACAAATGCACGAATGCATGGTCACAACTGCTAGAGGTTGTCACCCTTTTTGATATTGAAAGGCTTTAGGGTAGAGGACTTTTAACAAAAGGGTGAACTAAACAGACTACAAACAGACAGACCCTATAGGATGATGTTGGTGAACCAAGGCTAGGTTAAGAAATAAGATTAAAAAATACATTGATTGTGGAGTCCCCACTGTGGCTCAGTGGAAACAAATCTGACTAGTATTCATGAGGACACAGGTTTTATCCCTGGCCTGGATCAGTGGGTTAAGGATCCGGCATTGCTGCGGTTGTGGTGTAGGCCAGGGGCTACAGCTCTGATTTGACCCTTAGCCTAAGAACCTCCATATGCCAAGAGCGTGGCCCTAAAAAAAAAAAAAGCATTGACTGTGTGTGCACCATGTGCCAGGCACTGTTTTTTTTGTGTTTGGTACGTTAATTCCTTTCCTCCTTATGGCAAACCCACGTGTTAGATGATATTACCATCCTCATTTTAGAGGTTATATAAATGGAGGCATAAAATGTTATGTAGTTGGCTCAAGGGCACAAGACTAGTAGATAAATCAGGAATTTGAAGCCAGGAAATCTAGCTTAGAGCCTTTGCTTTTTCATCATGATCTAACCCCTCTCTCTTGAGAGTTCTGAACAATGGGCAGGTATTACATTCATCCCAATTGTTTGCATTCCCGTAGCCTTGAGACTCATTCAGTAGGACAAGAAATTGCACTTAACTCGAAAATAATATTATAAAAGGAAATAGCTGTAGTTCCCTTAAGACCTCAAGTCCCATTTGGTACTTATTCATTTAATAAATATTTATAGAGGGCAGGATGCTCTGGAAGGAGTGATAAAAGACTTACTCTAGAAAGACAGACAGACAGCTAAGTACATGGCGAAGGGCACTGAGAGTGCTTGGTGAACTTATACAGGACTGATGTAAAATACCTGCCCACATGGGTATTTTCGAGAAGACACTCTGACAGTCTGACCGATGGCCAGGCGGCAATAGGGAAACAGATTTTGGAAGGAACATAGCAATCGGGTCAGATGTATTCAGGGCCTGAAATGCAGTCATCCGAGTTGGATGGAAAAGATAGAAACTGGTGACTATATAGCAGTTGGGGGGTCCATCAGGAAAGAGATGGTCCGATCTAGCTGGGTGTTATAATAAGTTCAACACAGGGACTATTTACAGAATGTGTGGGTGAGACTTGAGACAGCTGGGATTGAGCAGAGCCCTGAGGTTGGTAACATCAGGAGTCAGAGCCTTTACCATGTCCAAGCCTGATGGGCAGCTAGAAGGAATGATTATTAGAACCTAGAAAGAGCTGTGTGGAAAGGGACTTGTGATGAAATCTGGCCTTATGTCCAGGATGCAGCCAGTCCATGGTGACCCCACAGGGAGGGAGGAGGGAATCAGAAAAGCACCTTCACTGCCCTGCCTCCTTCCAGCCTCCTGCCAGTCCTCACCAAGGGCTCAGCCCTCCTGGCAGCCAGAAGGCAAGGGAGCTCCACTGTTACGTGGCACAGTCAGCCTCCTTGGGCAAGTGCTGGGCACGGGGAGTGAGTCTGGATGGGGTGGGGGCATCTGGAAGGTGGCTATTCCATAAGCATTCATACATGATGGTAACAGAGGGAGGAATCTGCCCTGAAGCCCAGGTTTGTCAGCTGGGTCATTATTTCTAGGGCCTGAAACAAGGAATCTAGGACGTGGTACAGAGCAAGGACGAACGTGCTATATGTTCTGTTTGGGGAGCGTTTTCGAAGTGCCTGTGACCAATTCATGGGAGACTTCTAGTACGTGGTTATACATAGTTGTATATTCAACTAAGAAGAGAAAGTGAGAGATATGGAAAATGGGAGGTTACCATTCATTATGTAGGTGAGAGTTAAGACCAGGGTGAGATAATTGGGGGGGAGGGATACGTAGAGTGATTTGAAGTGATGGCCACGGGCTGGGGGGTTTCCAGTCTTTAAAGATGTGATGAAAGCAAAGGCACCCAGAAGAGGCAGCCCAGCAGGTTCCAAATCCATCTAAACCTGGCCTCTTCTTACATGTATTTGCTCTATATGGAATCCCTCAGGTCCAAGGTGAGGATGCAGAGTGATTGGGATTTTAAGCTAAGAAGTTAAAGACCTGAGCTTGTCTGCAGGGCCCTGGAATAGAAGCCCAAATGCTGACCTTTCCTCTTATAGGTTTCCTCACCTTTCTGGAAGAGCAGGGTTTGACCACATCCTACTTCTCAGAGTGTTTTTAGGGATAAATGAGATAACGTCTGTAAAGTCCCTGGAGAGGAAGCTCTGATGTAGATAAGCACATGCTCTGGTATTTTTAGCCTAGAGTCTTGGGTGTTCAGGACGTGCCATTTAGCAATTCCTGGAGCCTTGAAAAGGAAAGAGAAAGGGGTGGGGAGACAGGGAATCAGAGGCATACAACAAGTGTTGTTTTTCGAGAAATCCCTCCCACCCCAGTGTAAGAATCCACGTCAAAGGAAGCAAACACCATGTGTAGATAAAACAGGAAGGTGACAGGTTTGCTTGCTTGCAACCAAGACAGGGTGATGCCAAAGGGCCAGTCCTGGCAGCCTGTTCGCTCCGGGGGGCGGAGGTCCACTTGCCCGCTACTCCGCTGATAATGAAAGCAGGGTTAAGTGACTCTCTGTCCTGCACAGAATGGCAGGAAACATCTTCATCACCCATGACTCCTGGAGAGAGTGGCGGGGGTAGGGGTGAGGGGGTGCATTTCCTGCCAAGATTCCAGAGAGGGTGCTCACCCTTTACGGAGGCACGAGTGTGCTGACCCAACACAAGCAAGGCTGCCGAGTGACCACGGGACCAGGCCCACCCCTCTCAGTCCATATCTGCTTCATAAGCACAAAGCCTTTTAGAAAGTAATAACAGGAACCTTGGGACGATAAGTCACTCGGAGAAAGGTCTGAGAAGAGTTCATCTAACTGCTTCATCCGTGTTCTTTCCCTTCTTCTTCCTTCTGTAGCGTAGTATTTCTAAATGCCGTGCACTGGAGAAGGCAATGAGGTCTGAGTACCCGTTACACGCCGGGCTCTGAGTTAAACATTTCATTTCACTTCATTTCGTTTTAGTTCATTTTATTTTATTTTGTCTTTTTGTCTTTTAGGGCCACACCCTCGGCATATGGAGGTTCCCAGGCCAGGCGAACAATCCGAACTGTAGCTGCCTGGTTACGCCAGAGCCACAGCAACGCAGGATCCCAGCCGTGTCTGGGATCTATCTACACAACAGCTCACAGCAACACCAGGTCCCCAACCCATTGAGCGAGGCCAGGGATTGAACCTGTGTCCTCATGGATGCTAGTCAGGTTCGGTAACCACTGAGTCATGAAGGAACTCCGTCAAGTTGAACATTTTATATACATCATGCCATTTGATTCTCTCTATAACACAGTCATTTAGGTGATAGGGATGCATTTGTACAGGTAAGTAAGCTGAAGCGGACATCTAAGGTTGACTAGCCATAGCTAGATCTGGGTCCAGGTCCTTCCTGTCTTTATTCTATACAAGCGGCACGGTATTTGGGAAGTCACTTAACCTTTCCAAGCTCAGTTTCCTTATCTATAAATTGGAGGACATCACTTTCATTAGAGGATTGTAATCCTGCAAGTTAAAGGAGCCAGAGCAGATACACTGTGAATTTCCTTTCGTAGTAGGTCTATGTTTTTTCCATGACAACCCTGTTTAACTCAGAAGCCAAAAATGACACAGAGTGATAATGAAGATGCTTTTCTCAAGCTGCTTTGCCCCAAGCATTCCAATGTATTTCAGAGTGAAATGAATGGGAGAGTACAGTTTCCTTCTGATGGTGGTCATTGCGTTAGTTTTGTTTTCTTAAAGCAGAGGGAATATGCCCTCTGTAGACACCTTCAGTGATATCTAGACATGCTTCTTCTTTTTTTTTTTTTTTTTTCCTGATTGTGTAAGATTATCCCTTCCTTGGTTTGTGAAGAAGTGGCAGACAGAATGTACCCTGAGGGGCCTGGCGATGAAGCTCACATCTCAGCCCCCAGATCTCACAGGTTGAGTGGTTTAGTATCAAGGCAGCAATCACCTGCAAGATAAAGGATTGGGAGGGACACAATTTCCTTAGAAGGTGGGAAGGTTTATTCTCCGGAAGCCATGAAACATTTGCCTAACCAAAGACCCATTTTTCTCAGTTACAAAGGAGGAAATTAGGAGCCAATTCAGCCCAGCTCAAATTCTCAGGGCCAGCCAAAGGAAGAACTAGGATAGGAGTTCCTCACCCCTAATGCGAGGCTTCTGCTTCCTTATGCTTTCCTTTCTACATTTAAAAGAAATCTCTGGGAGTTCCCGTCATGGCTCAGTGGTTCATGAACCTGACTAGGAACCATGAGGATGCAGGTTCGATCCCTGGCCTTGTTCCGTGGGTTAAGGATCTGGCATTGCTGTGAGCTGCGGTGTAGGTCACAGATGCGGCTTGCATCCCACGTTGCTGTGGATGTGCTGCAGGGTGGCGGCTACAGCTCTGATTCGACTCCTAGGCTGGGGACCTCCATATGCCTTAGGTGCGGCCCTAAAAAGATAAAACACCAAAAATAAATAAATACATAATAAAAAACCCTCTCACATCTTCTTCTAGCTGCCCCTCCCCCTTTCTGGGTATTTTTCTCCTGAAACAATAGATGGGGTTTGTAAGAGGCCCTTCCTGTGAGAAATGCTCCTGAAATATTTGGAACATGCATGAACCAGGGGCTACCTGGAAGCGTGTTATTCACATGGTTTCTCAAATCTCTGACTGGCTCTTCCTCTTCCCAAAGATCCAGGTTTGAATCAGTTGGTTCAGAGCATGTCAGCAGCAGTCCCCCTGCAGTCAGAAAATGAAGAATGATTATTCGTTTTTGAAAAAATGTTCCAGCCTTCCTATATCTCAGGATGGTCCCTCATCTGAAGAATATTAAATATTACAATTGCCATCACGTGTGAGCAGTCCCAGCCTCAATGACAAGTCTCTGGCGGTCAATGCTTCTTACCAACGGAGAAGTAGACAAAGTGACAGGGTTAATTCCCAAAGGGCCAAAAAGGCGCTGGTGGTGCGAAGCTATTGTTGCCCTGGGAGACACATCAATTACTGCCCTGACAGTCTGAATGGAGTGGAGAAAGAGCTTCATCTGTGCCTAGAATATTACCTCCTTTCATCATCTATCAAGGCCTTTGATGTTTCGCACAGTGTGAGGGGGAGGAAATCAAGGTGCTTTCTTCCAACCTGCGTTAGGAAATTCCATTTGTGCGAAGTTTGAAAATGCCTGGGTCAAAATGAACTAACGCGACAAAGAAAGACAGACCTCGGTGTAGCCCGTGTAACTGGAGTCGGTTCTTCTGGAAAACCTCACCAAGATTCATCAGGCGCAGAGGGAATAATCAGTTGAGGGAGTGGAAAGGTTAAATGAGTTTTATCATCTTCTCACTAAAATGACCATTCGCGTGTCAAGTTTCATTTTGGGTGACGAATGTCACTGTGGGGAGGGTCGGCAGCAGGCCCACAGCCTCCCTCGTCCTCTCGCCTGTGAGATGGCTGAGTTGAAGGACATGGAGGGGGCCAGGCTATGAGCTGGAGGAAATGGCCAATAGCACTCTGTGCTTTAGAAGTAGGGTCTTACCTGACAGCCACTGAGAGATCTCAGAGCTCAAAATGCAGATATGTGGAGTTCCAGACCAGCCTCGGCCATATAAATTCTTTTTTTTTTTTTTTTTTTGGTCATTTTAGGGCTGCACCCATGGCATATGGCGCTTCCCAGGCTAGGGGCTGAATCAGAGCTGCAGCCACTGGCCTTCGCCACAGTCATAGCAATGCCAGATCTGAGCTGCGTCTGCCACCTACTCTGCAACTCACGGTAAAGCTGGATCCTTAAGCCACTGAGCAAGGCCAGGGGTCAAACTTGTGTCCTCATGGATGCTGGTCAGATTCGTTTCCACTGAGCCACGACAGGAACCCTGAAGGCCATATACATTTAGGTCAGTCTATGGCCCCCACCGCAGCGAAACCATTGACAAAGACACGAGATGTCCGAAGTCTAGGCGCTGCTACTGTCATCCTGGTTGATTCCTCTCACAGAGTCCCAACACCAGATGCAAAATCTCTATTCAGATTCCAAACAACTGTAACCTGTGAAATCTCTACTTAGTGAACATGGTGTTTTTGTTTTTGTTTTTTTCAGTAGGAGAGCACTGGTTAATGCTTGATATAAGCCAACTTCATAGTTGATACTCAGTAAAGTTAAGTTGAATGAAAGACGTGAATTGAACCTAATGTAGAATTTGATTCCTTCTTCTACGACCTTAATATGTAAAATGCGGCCCACAGCTCACTAATATCCTCATTATCTGGTGCAGTTATTACCCCAAATGCCAAATCTCGGGGTTCAGGCCAAATCAACTGAATGAGTATCTGCATTTTAGCCAAGTCCTCAAGTGACTTGTAAGTGCATTCAAATTTGAGAAGCTCTGCTCTAAGTCATCGTGTCCCTGAGTTGGGTGGTTTCCACCAGGCCAATGGTAATATTTTTGAAAGTCTTCTATTCTTAATTATAAAGAATCTCCCAGACCTGGATAACTGAAAGAAGCAGGTATCCACACAGCATAAAGCCTCCTTGCATTCTTTTCTAGAAAAAAAATAAAACCATAGCTTTTGAAATAACTGAATGATAATCTCTCATTCCTACTTTCAAATATTATAATTCTTTATGTATCAGCATGTACTAACATGCTTGAGTCCCTTAAAAGATTTTGAGCTCCTGGAAAGTAAGGATCATATTTCAGTCATTTCTCTATATCTCTCCATTTTACACATAATAACTGGTTTTGAAATGCTTGCTGAATAGACTCAAACTTCCAGGTAAAAATAGATATTCTCTCTCATTGTAGTTTACATTTTCTCTTCAAAACACTAATTACTGTTTGTAACTATGTATTTTAGTGTCTATTTTTTAAATGTTTTCCTCCATACTAGAAACTATATGTATATATAAATGTATTAAAATACATAACATATATAATTTTATATATATATGTCAAGGTTGTCTCATTTACTTCACTGCTGTGTTTGCCAAGGAGATGAACACACAGTGGCAACAAGCTTACATTTAAATGTTTCAGGAGTTCCCATCGTGGCTCAAGGGGTTAAGGACCCAAAGTTGTCTCCATGAGGGCTGTGGGTTTGATCCCTAGCCTCATTGGATGGGTTAAGGATGTGGCGTTGCCACAAGCTGCTGAGTAGGTTGCATATGCAACTCGGATATGGTGTTGCCATGGCTGTGGTATAGGCTTTAGCTGCAGCTCCTATTCATTCCCTGGCCTGGGAACTTCCACATGCCACAGGTATGGCTGTAAAAAGAAAGAAGAAGAAGAAAAAAAAAATTTCAAAGACTAGTTAATCAAGTCATGATTTGCCTTTCTATTTTGAGGAAGAAAAAACTTCTTATATACCATCTTTATATAAAATCTTATTTAGGTAGAAATAATTGTAAGAATGATCAGCCATGGTCAGTGCTCCACCTGCTGAAGTGCCTAACAGATTTAAAATACCCATTGCCTCCTTGAAAGGCCTAAATTTGGACTTTTCTTTCTCCTTTGAACTTCACCTCTTCAGAAAGAAATTGTTTTCAATTCTCTGAAATAGAAACTCTCAGTTTCAAGTCCTGAGAACTGTCAGTTTTTTTTCCTCTCAGAGCTACCCTCCTCAAAGAAAGCCGGCAGCCTCCATCCACCTGCTGCAATACCTCGGTCCCCCAACACTTCTGCCATCCAGCCAAATGCTTCACTCCCTTTTGGCTTCTTGATTGACACATGGATGCTTCCTCCAGCGTTCTGAGACTTTGGGGTTAAGTTTTGTTTTGGGGTGTGTGTGTGTGTGTGTGTGTGTGTGTGTGTGTGTTGTTCTGTGTTTTGCGGTGTTTCTTTAGCAGCCTTTACCATCCGTGGGTGTTTTCTCGATCTGAAATGGAACCACTGACTGTCAGCAGCCGCTGCTGTTTGTGCAGTTCTCTGCAAAAAATGGCTTCAAGCGCTACCTTGCCTGCTCCACTTTGGGGCGACCGCAATGATGAACAGGCACGAACCCCTTAACACATGCAGTTCACCTCCTCGGCCGGGCCGATAAGATCAAGCGTAAGGGCGGCGAGCGGTCTGGCATCCTCCGCGTGCTCACTGAAGTGGTGCTGAGCCCCACACACGCCCTGCAGGGCTCCAGTGTTGCCTGGTCCCCCAGCGCCCTGCGCGGACCCCCCACCCCTGGCTGGCGAGACGCACGGCCGAGTTTCCAGGGGGCCTGAGGGTGCAGCTCAGACACAGAAGGGGGCCCAGAAAAACTCCTGCTAGCTGGTCCCTTCTGTTGTTGAGGTCCAGCCCTGGCTGTAGTTCCTCTGCTAATAACAGTAATCGAGAGACCTTTCCCACGTGGTGAGTGCTTATACTGAGCAGGTTCTGGGCTGGGGCGCTTATAAATATAATATATAAATATTTCCCTCTAAGCCACCTCTCTGCCTCTGAGCTCGCGCGCGGGTGGAGCCCCACAGACCTCAGCATTTAAACCAGAACGAGGAGAGCCGCCCCTGCAGCCCTTTGTGGGAGTGGGGTGTGGTGGGGGTTGGAGGGGTGGGCTGGGGGTTGGGGGGGTGGCGCAGGTGGTGGTATTTCTGCTAGGCTTTTCAAGCTTTTCTTTTTCTTCTAATAAGGATTCCGTATGACTCAAAAGGGACAAGGTCCCCTTGATGGGGGCTGGATTAGATAGTAATCATGTTGTGGGCAGGGCTCATGTGGGTCTAATCTTTATTACAAAAGTCATACTCAGTAAACTCTAACTGACATGGCCTGATGGTGCAACACTCAGTGTTAGCGATGGGACAATCTCTCACACGGGAGCAGGTGGAAATCCCTTGTACTTAGGAGAAGACATGGGATCCAGGGCTGGGTGTGGTGGGTGGTTTAGGGACTTTTGTTCATTTGAGCTTGGGGTGGTTAGGCCGTGGGTTTTTTTTTTTTTCTACAGAGAAAATCAGGGCAAAGGAAAGGCAAAGTGACTGGATCCGGGAGACGCAGTGAGTCAGAGAATAATAAAAGAAAGTTGCCATGGTAAGGGAAGTGTTTTTCCCCTAACTCTGTAAAAGATGGCTATTTAGGGGAAGAAGTTATTCCTTTTCTTTTCTTTTTTTTCCAGAAAAAATGCCGACAGACAAAATTATCAAAGGTCACACAGATAAATACAGAAATACCTTTACTAAACATCTGCCGTGTTCCAGGTTCCTTAGCTTTGACTGACGGATTCTAAACTTTATTTCATAGATGGAGCGTTTAAAGCTTGAAGGGGGTAACGTGCTCGAGGCCACTAGACAAACAAGGAGGAAAATTGTGAGGATGGTTCTGGTGTGCCTCTCACACTCCTCCTCGTGTATGGCATGTGCAAACCAGGCAGACAAGGCTCTATCTGGGCCTGGTGAGAGCTTGGTCCCTTGTACAGGCCTCTGGCCATCGGTGTTCCAACCGGTGAGCTGGACCCTCTTTCACGAGGGGTCGTCTGGGGCTGGGGAACTGAAGCCATTCCTGCTAGAGATATGCTGAGGCCTTTGATCCATTGGCGGCAGCCACTTACTTCTCCCCAGGCTGAGCCACTTGTTTCAGCCACAGAGGGTGGCCTCAACATGCACGCTTTTCCCTTTGGTCCTCAGAGTTAGAGAAATAGGGCACCCCTGAGAGGGCCCTGTTAGTATCTGTGAATGCATCCCCTGCCCATCCTCCAAGGACCAAAGAGATCCATCAACCCTTGTAGCATCCTTAGTAGCAGTGAAAATGAAATCAGGGGTCCATAAACCAGACAGGCTAAGCCTTCAGCTCTAAAAGAGGACCAAGGCGGCAGGAGGAGTGGTGAGCAGAATTGTGGAAGGCTTATGGTAGCACATACACAGTTTCTATCTCCCAGAACTCAGGAAGGGGATCTGGAGATGCTTAGGGAAGGTGCTATGCCTCTGTCACTGGGCTCATCCAGTGAAGGGCAATTCTAGCAATGGCAGCCCTCATCCTTGGAATGTCGCCTTGCTCTCCTGTCCACTCTCCTTTGGCTTCTCTGGGTCAGCTGATGTTGAGTTGGCCTTTCTGTTGAGTTCCTTCTTTCTAGGCCAGGTTCAAGGGGCCAGCTCTGTGCCACTCAGGGTGGCCCGAGCACTGTTGTATCCTGGCTGGATCCGTGGTTCTCAAACTTAAATACTCACAAGTGCAAGCAGAAGCATGCTGCTCCAAATTTCAGAATCCTGGATCCCACATCAGCTCAATCCAACTCCAGGGGAGTTTTTGTGTGCAAAAAGGGTCAGAAATGACCGGTCAGGAGAAACGTGGGCAGAGAGCATGGGGGCGACGTCAAGCCCCACCTCCCCCAACTTCTCTGAACACCTAACTTGTTCTGGTCACAATTTCCTTGTCTTCAGGCATCATAAGCTATAGGACCGGAGCCCTTCATACACACACATGAAAGAACAGAGTCACTTCTGACCATCCCCCAGATGCCACTTTTTTTCCTCTCCACACTCCTCCTTTTTAGAGGAGTGGAAAAGTTGAGTTAATAATACCCTTTTAAAGGTTAGTTTGAGTCATCCTAGTGCCAGAGCTGTATTCAAAACTTTTGAGCTCCAAGAAGATTTACTTGTGCCTCCTCCCCCAAGGAGAGTGGCCATTCAAATACCTTAGGTCAGGATGGTCTTATTGGACTCGGTCACAGTTTCAAAGCGGGAGAAACCACGGTTCCGCTCTCTCCTAATTCTGTCACTTTACAAATGGTTTACAGAGGTCCTGAGAATGAAGTGACCGGGCTTTCACGGCGGAAACAGGACCCCCCTCGCTGGCCCTGGGGTTCCCAGCCTAACCTGTCCGTGAGCATTGCAGCAGCCTCTTCTTTCTTTTTATGGAGTGTAGCATCTGAGCAGGAAGGCTTTACAGCAGCCCAGCATGACTTGAGGCTCTGGTCACCTTCTCCTGCTTGTTGCTCTTGTATTCGGTTACAAATCTGGCTCTGACCCTTGGGGAAAGGGGTCATTGAAAGTGAGTGAGGAAAGAGAGAGAAACAGGGTTGGTCATGACCCAATCAGTCCATGGTTACTAAGTTTCTCGGGAATGTAGCCTTTTTTTTTTGCAAGGTGGAGAAGTGGACATGGAGGGAAAGCAGGGGCCATGGAGAAAGGACCTTGGGACGGGGCGTACCCCTGGCCACACCATTAGTTCTGGGGTCACCCCCCCCATCCCAGGGGCCCACGTGGAGCTCACGGCCTAATCTGACCCAGTGCAGAGGCAGGCAACACCCACGGGGAAAACTGGTGGCCCAGGAATTCTTAGTGTAGACCGTATTCTGTTACCACCTCAAAGAGGCAGGAAGAATGAAGATAATCTGAAAAATGGTTATTAGGAAGGTCTTAAAATAGTGGCTCTTAAATTTTAGAAGTTATTAAAAAGGAGTCTTCTCATGCCCCTGCCCATCTGTACTCCAGACATTCTGATGCAGTTTAGTGTGGAGGCCAGAAATATCTTTTTCTGGTTGTTGGTAGTGATGGTATCCATCTAATCGCCCATTATTTCGCCCAATAATCGTTACGGTTATTTTTTTTCAGTAAACCTTTTAGGTGGAATCCTTTTAGACTTACAAAAATACTGCAAACATAGTATGGGAAATTCTGAACACCCTTCCTCCCATTTCCCCTAATGTTAATTTCTTTCTTTCTTTCTTTCTTTTTGGTCCCCTCTGCAGCATGTGGAAGTTTCCCGGCCAGGGACTGAAGCCATGCCACAGCTGTAACCAGAGCGACAGCAGTAACAATTGTGGGTCTTTAACCCCCTGAGCCAGGAGGGAACTCTTGACCAATGTTAATTTCTTTAAAAAAAAATGTTATATACACATAACATAAAATCGACCATTTAGTCATTTTTAAGTGTCCAGCTCAATGGCAATATATACATGCATATGGTCGTACAAGCATCACCACCATGCTTCAGGGCACTTTCATCTTCCCAGTCTGAAACTCTGTACCCATTAAAAAATAACTCTCCATCTCTACCCGCCCCCCCCCAATGCCCCCACCCACCAACTAGCTCCCCTGGACACCAGCATTCTTCTTTCTGTCTCCATGAATTTGACTGCTCTGGGGACCTCATATAAGTGGAATCATGCAATATGTGCTGTTTTGTGACTGGCTTATTTCATTTTACATGATGCCTTCAAGGTTCATCCATGCTGTAGCATGTGTCAGATTTTTCTTTCTATTTAAGGCTGAATAATAATTCATTATACATAGGCAGACACACACACACACACACACACACACACACGCGCCACATCTTGTTTATCCATCCTTCCATCAATGGACATTTGTGTGGCTTCCACCTTTTGGCTATTGTAAGTAGTGCTGCTATGAACATGGTGTACAAATATCCACTCGAATCTCTGGTTTCAATTATTTTGGATGTGTACCAGAAGCCTAATGTTAATTTGTTACATAACCATGGAACATTACTATTCACCAACCTACAGACTTTATTCAAATTTCACTGATTTTTCTGCTAAAATATAATCTTTAATAAGCACCCAGGAGACTAGTTCATTGGGCCAGGGTTTTAGAAAGATTGATTTTTTTTTAAAAAAAATGATGGATTTAGTCGAGGAAACAAGTGCTGGCCATTGGAGGGAAAATCGGCCTCACACTGAGGGTCTGTATGCTAAATCCTGTTTCAATTCACTACCTTTCACTGGGCCTCATGTTCCCCAGCTTTCAAAGAAGAATGAGAGACTAGATGGCTTGGAATTATCTGGAGTGTTCTAGGGAGAAGAAGCTCTAGCATGTAAAGTTGTTCTCTAGGTAAGACTTTCTAGACTGCAGCTGACAAAGGAGAAATTAGCCAGTGTTTTTGAAATCTTAGATGCAGACTTGGCAAAAGAGAAAAGTTTTGAAAAGTATATGACTGAGGGTTTTCTGTACCGCTTGTTTGTCTGCTATTGGCAGAACACAGGGTCCATTCAAACAGGTGACAGCTGCCTTCTGTCATCACAGCACAGAAACAGAAGAAATGTACTTTGGCTGTAGTCAGTGGGACATATATTCATCCTGAAGAACTTCCTGATGTGACAAGTGGGTGACCCAAATCTTTAGTGCCCTGATTTTGTTTTCCCAAGTGAATGAATCTGCTGTAGTTTCCCGAATAACTAGCGCTAATTTTATTTCTTCAGTTACTCAACACACATTTATCAAGAATGAAGTCTGTGCCTGAGCTCTACTGGGCAAAGAAGATGCAGAGATTTCTTATAAGACCTCTGCCCTTACGATGCATGCAGGCTGGTGGAAAAAAACAAGGGTACATGTAATTACCTCTGAGAGTAATGGTTCTTTCGAATTGCAAATTACTTTTGCATGAATTAGGTGTGGTTTTGACTAAATGTCAAGAGTTCTAGGATCCTTTTACAGCAACAGTAGGTCCTCACAAAGCAGCATGGGAGTCTTTTTCTGTAAGAACCCGTCCCACAGAGCCCTACAGAATGGAGCCTCTGAGGACAAGCCTTGAGACTAAGCATAAAGGAGAAGCGTGTAAAGACCCGTAAACATATGAGGCAGCAGCATTAGGTCTGCCCCAGGCCACAGGATATTCTTCCAGCATCCTCTCGACTAAGTCTTTTCATGAAAAAAGGTGGGAGAAAGTGTAAAATGAACACAGGGCAGGGGCATCTTTATGATGCTGTTCTGGGATGTGGTTTTCACGGTAGAAACAGATGAAACCCCAAATAGGCAACTCAAGCACCTCCAAGGAGGTATTAGAACAGGGAAGCAGGGGATTTCAGAGACAGAGGAGGAGCCAGGCTGAAATCTGGTTTGGACTCCATTCATCTCAGTGACTTGGGAAAAGCCCTCGAGGGCCCTTAACTGAGGGAGAGGTGGTCATGACCTCAGCACTAACATCTTTACATCTTTTTGGAGAGGTGTCAATTCCTGGGGACCCCCTTGTGGCTGCCCTGACTCAGAAGGAAACTCACCAGCTACTACATCACATCATCTCAGACCACTTCCTGAAGGGCTTTGGGTTTTCCCTAGAAGGCTCTTGTTCAAGTATAGATCCTGCCAGGAACAGACGGGGGATCAGCTGCTAGGTAGGCCAGTTTGAAATCGAGGCCTTCTATACAGTGAATATATGCAACACCATACATAAATAAAAGATAGCTATAGAGATGGGGAAGGGAAGGACAGAAGTCCTACCTTCCCGTATGAGTATGCGTGTTTATATATACATACACATACACATACAGGCACACGCATACTCACAATGTATTATCTGTGTCTTACGATATACATGTAAAAGGTAGATCCATAAATAGAAAAATAATACCTTAGAAGGGGGAAAGAAAAAAAGTTGTCCCACGACCTAAGTCAGGCTTTCCCACCTTCCTGTGCTTCAGGATAATTATGCAAAGACAGAATTCTGGAACAGATTTAGGAAAGGTTGGATCAAATTCAAACACATATTGTCAGACCCCTTAGGATGGTGAATATGCTAATGGAATTGTAAATCTCTTTTCTCACACTTGTTGCCATTAGACATGTTTTGTAAAAAGCAACTTCAGAAGTGATCTACTGAGCACCCTTTGGGAAATACTGACCTAGGCTGATGCACTTGCTTTATTAGAGCACGACCCCTTGCCTGGGCTCTTTGGCAGGCAAGGCAATTAAAAGAAACATGATAGATTACAGGGGTTTTAATCAAGTAAAACCTATTTTTTCATATTCTAAATTAAAATGAATTTTTGGATGTAAGAAGGTTATTGAACTACATAATGAATTATCTGTTTAAAAATGACATAATGGAAAATGTAGAATAATGATTATGATATTATTAATTATGAGTATAATGTATTATTAATATGTATATTTTAACTGTATTAAATGTTGGGCATAAGCCAAAGATAGAGTCTGAAAACTTAAGGTAGGAAAACGTAATGGGGGAAGAGGAGTAAGCCTGTTGCTTTCTGAGAATCTTATTTGATAAAAATCATTAAATAAAGAATATTTCTTTTTCTTTGAACACTAACTTATTTATCTTTGATTTGGACAGGAGGTTGAAGTTCAGCAATTTACATTTTCAGCTGTCTGACTGAAGGACTCTCCATAAGCCTTTGACAAAAGTCTGGACACTATTAGGTCTTTGAGAAGGTGGCCTCTTTTTGCACCAAATAAAAGGCCTTCCAAGCCCTCAAAGACGAGCCCTCAGGGCCTCCTGCAGGCAGGACCAAGACTTTCCCAAGAGCCACTTTGGATTTGCTCAGAGGCTCCGAGGGGTGCTTGAGTGGAGGTATAGACCCATAGGGTGGTTGGCTGAGTAACCACAGCAAATGGTGCCACCAGAGTTAGGGAAGAAAGAATGTCTTCCATGTTTGATGGCAGAGTTTCTTAGAAAGTAAAGAAAGGCAGAGACTCTTCATCACGGCTGTCTTATCCCCTTGATCTCATTACTCCTTATTAGCACACCCCATTCGGGACAGTTAGAGTGAAAGTCCTGATAAGGAGGAAGTCGTCACTTTCAAACTAATCTAGCACATCTGTCAGGAGATGGTGATAAACTAATTATTAAGTAATCAATAGCATTGATCTGTAAGTGTAGATATAGCACTAGTTCCTCCATAACTACCTCCCCCACCACCCCAAAACACACACACACACGACCTAACCAAGTTGGATCTCGTTCTTTTGTTGGCGCAACCATTGCACCCGGTGTTTTTCTTTATCAGCGCATTTACCACAGGATGTTGAAACTAACTGTTTATGTGTTCATTAAACACAAAACGTTGCACTCCTCAAAGATAGGCTCCACATATTATCATTTTAAAACCCTACTGACCAGTGCAGAACGCACTTAACAAATGTGTAGAGCATATTACCTCTAGACAAACCCCATAGACTCTTATTTATGCTGTGCTTACTGATGAATTTGACAGGTATTTTCTTATTCAATTTAATCCACACTTTTAGATGAGTAGCCTATGAGAAAATAAGCTTTTTAGACCAGACTGTAAAATGGAGATAATACCTCTAAAAAACCTACATGTATCTTTTTAGGATACATGTAGAGTATCTTTTTAGGATGCATTCAGAGTTCTAAACAACTCTGAAACATAACCAAAATTAAGACAAACTAGGTTAACCTTGTTTGTGAATTCAGTCAAAACTAAGGAAATCAGGTAAGGATTATGTGCCAGATACTGGACAAATAAATAATTCTTTTACCATTACCTGAGTTTAGACTCGCCAGTCCACTCTGTGTTCTACCACAACTCCTTTGTTTCATGTCTGGAAAAGAAAGGGATTAAACCTGCATGTAAAAGTGAATTCATTTTCTAAAATCTTCCTTCTTGACATGCAAATAATATGAACTCATTGGAGCAAGATTAAGAGGTTGGGCTTTTTATATCTCGGTTTGCATCCTAAAGTTGGCCCCTTCAGGTATTTTTAGGCGTTGAGATATTATATTCAAGGACAGCACTCTCCAATACAGATATAATTGACTCACATATGCAATTTTAAATTTTCTAGTAGCCTTATTTAAAAGTAAGAAAAAAATTATTTTAGTAATATATTTTATTTAACTCAGTACATCCAAAATAGTTTCATTTCAATATGTGATCAATACAAAATTATTCATGAGATACTCTGCATGCTTTTTTTTCCACACTAAGTCTTTGAAATCCAGTGTGTATTTTATATTTACAGCATATTTCAATTCGGAGTGGTCACATTTCGGAGTTCAATAGTCATGCATGGCAGATGGCTAACATATTGGACAGCAGCATTCTGTAAAAGCCATCACATTAGAAAAAGCTCTCTGTTTTTCTGATGGTATATATGGTTTTGTCGAGAAGATACTAGCACCAGAATTGATGGGTCTAATTGTGCCGAGTTGAGATATAGTATCTGATAACAAATATTTATTGAGGTCTTAATGTGTTCTAAGCTTTGTTCTAGGCACTGAGAATGCGGTTGTGAACATAGAAGTCAAAATTTCCTCCCTCATGGAGCTAACATTCTACTAGTGGGAGACAGTAAAATAGCGAAGCTTATTTAAATATATTTAAATGTCAACAAATGGTTGAGAAAACAAGTAAAGTGGAATAGAGGAGAATTGAGGCAGGAATTTAAATTTTAGAAATAGTTGCCAGGCAAAGTCTCCCCAAGAAGGCAATGTTTGCTTTTTGCTTTAAGACTCTTACCCTGGCAATAAAATTCCAGGAAAATCATGGTCTTGGGTAACTTTCAATTTTATTTTAGTAAAGATTGATGATGAAATGTATAAATTAATCTGACAACTTTTTTAATTAGAAAGTTTAATATATCTATAAAACTGAATGAATCAGGACAAAAATTCTTTCATTCAATGAATAGCTTGTAGAGGTTTACCACATGCTAAGTATGGCAGGGAGGGGGAGGCAATAATGAATTAAACAAATAGCTCCTGCTCTCCAGGGGTTTGTATCCTAGAGAGAGAATATGGATGTACTAATTAAATACCTATGCTGATAAATATGTAACTAAAAATTTAGGTGGTGCCGTGAATTCATACAACCAAAGGACCAAATGGATATCTGGGTTCCCTGAGCCAAGACTGAAGGGGTCAGTGGAAAGAGCATTCTAGGGGGCAGGAACAATATGTGGAGATGCTCTTGGTACTGAATTTAAGAATCAAATATATAGCTTGTCTGGCCAGAGGGGATAGTTCTATCAACATGAATCCGAGATCTAGGTTAGGATCCATAGACTAGTGTGCCGTGTTAAATATTTGGCTTTCATCCAAAGAGCAGTGGGATTCCACTGAAGATGACTTGTTTCTTCTAAACATTGAAGGTTTTATAGAAGGTAACTTGACCAGATTTCTGTTTGGAAACCATCACGATGGCTGCAGTATGGGAATTGGATTGGACCCTTGGTTCAGAGCCTGGAGTTGCCCACAGGTCAGGATCAGATTGCAAATCTCATGAGCTCAGTCAACAACCAATTCCCTATGAAGAATGAGTGCATGGACTTCTGAACATCATCATCATGGCTCTTCTGGTGCTGTGGATGAGGGACAGTCTAAAGATCTGAGCTCTCAGGAAAGAAGCTATTGGATGACTCTGTAGGACAGGACCAGCTTGTACACGAAAACGTTAGTGAGACACAGAGTTCTAATCAGAGAAAGTGTCAAGATAATATGAAAGGGAGTTTCAGTTGCTCCAGATCATATTATATGGAACAATTTAGAATCTTACACATATGGCACATTATAGCTGGTATAAGGCACCTTAGTCTCCCTCACTGATTAACTTGTTTTGCAGGTGTCAATCCTGTTTACGTAGGCTTCCTGTTTTTTGTTTTTTAGTGAAAGTGGGTAGAGTACAGAAGATAGTCGTTAACTGTTTTTCCCTTTTTAAACGTGATTCCTTTGGGTCCAGTAAGATAAAGATATGAAACTGTGAAGTTGCTAGGAATTGGTAATTCTTATTGGAAAGCTTAATAATAATAATAGGTAAAATTTATTGAGTGGGAGCCATGGCTGAGCTCTCCTATGTCTTCATCCATAACCTTGCCAATAAACTTACAGCATAGGCATGGTTATCTTTACAAAAGAAGCAGACTGAAACATGGAAATATCAGGTCACTTGCCTCAAAGCCAGAACGCTCCATATGCTGGACATTGTACAGAGCTGGGACTTGAATGTTGACAGTGCGCTGCGGGAGCTTGTGGGCTGCTGGCCCCCACAGTTCCAAATTAGTGTGCCCCACCCCCACCCCGTTACCCTCATGAGCACAAGGTGACTTACCCCATGGAGGGTCACAAGCCAGTGTGTCTTTTGAATTAAAATGGTTTTGAATTGATGCTCTGTATAACTGTGGCCACAGAAATAGCTGTGGAGTATCCTTAAAGTCCTACTTTCTAGGTTGTCCTTAAATGAAGCCTCCTCCCTGAATTCTTTTGTTCATTGGTTCCTTTTGGTGATATTTAGTCCCAAACCTCACCTATAAAAAGAGCACATGAAGGGGGCAGGTGGGCTTAAGATCGTCCCTGAGCTCACCTCTTCAATGTGCAATGACAAACACTGCTATATAGAACATTTCTCATTCCAGCCCTAAACCCTTTTTGTTTCATCTGCTTGTTAGTTTTCAAAAGCTAAATGCACACACGGTACCTCTAGGCTATTTTCTTTTCTTTCTTTCTTTTTTTTTTTTTGTTTTTTGTCTTTTGGCCTTTTCTAGGGCTGCTCTCACGGCATATGGAGGTTCCCAGGCTAGGGGTTGAATCAGAACTGCAGCCACCAGCCTATGCCAGAGCCATAGCAACGCGGGATCCGAGCCACGTCTGCAACCTACACCACAGCTCACGGCAACACCTGATCCTTAACCCACTGAGCGAGGCCAGGGATCGAACCCGCAACCTCATGGTTCCTAGTCGGATTTGTTAACCACTGCGCCATGATGGAACTCCTAGGCTATTTTCCTTTTTGATTTTTTTTTACCAATAAATTTTCTTGGAGTATAGTTGACTTGGAAAGTTGTGTTAGTTTCAGGTGTAGAACAAGGTAAATCAGTTATACATATACATTTATCTGTTCTTTTTCAGATTCTTTTCCCATATAGGTTATTACACAGTATTGAATAGATTACCCTGTGCTATACAGTAGGTCCTTGTTACCTATCAGTTAGGTAACAAGGCATGTTTATGTCCATCCCAACCCCCTAATTTATCACTATTTTCTAATTATAATGATTGCAGCCTATCTTATTTGAATGTCCAGGCTTATATGATGCTTACATCAGAAAACAAAAAGGAAGAATTTCTCTGAAAGTCCCATAGAGGTGTGTGATGATGGGAGGAAAAACACTGGGTTTAGTGAACCAGGACAATTCACCGAAAAAGAGTTTCAAGCAGAAAGAGACTTTGTACCAGTCAGAATGTAGAAGACTATCAAGGACCACATTTTGCTCTGCTCCTTTCCTTGGGAGGGACTTGCATTAAGCAATTCCACATAACTGAATTTTGATTAAAAATGTTTAAAAGTTAGAGGAAAATCCCTAAAGAGTAGGCAAACCAAGACAGGCAAAGTCACAGCCCCTTTAATCTCACTGTCATAGGGAGGCTGGAGACCAATGAAATGAAAAACAGGGGAGGTATTGTGGGGGGAGGACCGGGGGTCTGAGATTGGCATATGCACACCGAAGTGTATGGAATGAATGATTGACCGACAGGGACCTCGTGTATACAGCACAGACAACTCTACCCAGTATTCTGGGATAATCTATGTGGGAAAAGAATCTGAAAGGGAATGGACGTGTGTATATGTATAACGGAATCACTTTGTTACACAGCAAAATGATCGGAACCTTCTAAATCAGCTGTACCTCAATAAAGCTTTAAAAAATGGGGGAAAAACGTTTCCCAGACTAAAACCAAACCAACAAAAGCAAAAACAAGGGGAGCTCTGGTTGACCTCATCGGAGATTATGGGTGGAACTTCTCCCCTCAGCTTGCCCAAGAGATGAACGTCTTAGCAGCTGTTCCAAGGCCAGAGCACGTGTTAGATCTGAGGCCAAAGAGGGATGGAGCCATTTTCTGCTGGGGCTGCTACGTCCCTTTTCTGAGCATTCATTGAACAGAGTCATCCTGTTGACTGGTCATCCATCGCTCTAGAGACGGGACGAGTATGTGAGTCTTCCTCTCTGGGGCCCATATTACGCTCTTCTCCTCCCTCCTCTCTGCTCTGCCTTGTCCCACTTTTCCTCACGGGCTTCCCCACTCTCATATTCTGTTCTCTCCACTGACCATGATGAGCGGGTCCTCAGCACACATTCAAAGGGTCCCACAACCTAAGATGGCTCAGCAGTCGCATCCCAGGGCTCCACTTCAAATCTGCACCCACTGTCTTTGCCCAGCTGCCAGGTGAGGAAGGGGAGACTCCTGGGGGTGGGGGACCTGAGGACACAGCTCTGTTTCATGTTCACGCCATCACTGGTACTCTTCTGTCCCCTCTTGTCTCATACTTTTTTTTTTTTGTCTTTTTGCCATTTCTTGGGCCGCTCCTGCAGCATATGGAGGTTCCCAGGCTAGGGTTCTAATCTGAGCTGCAGCCGCCTGCCTAGCCAGAGCCACAGCAACATGGGATCCGAGCCGTGTCTGCAACCTACACCGCAGCTCACGGCAACGCTGGATCCTTAACCCACTGAGCGAGGCCAGGGATCCAACCCACAACCTCATGGCTCCTAGTCAGATTCATTAACCACTGAGCCAGGACAGGAACTCCTCTTGTCTCATTCTTTACTTCATTTCTATTTGCTTTTCTTTGCTCTCTCTCTCTGTTTTTGTCTTTTAGGGGCGAACCTGGAGCATATGGAAGTTCCCAGCCTCGGGGTCAAATTGAAGCTACAGCTGCTGGCCTATACAATAGCCACAGCAACGCAGGATTGGAGCCACATCTGGGACTCATACCACAGCTCATGGCAATGCTGGATCCCTGACTCACTGAGCAAAGGGGAAAAATGGAGGCGATGGAATAAGATTCTTCTGGTTCAGTCACTGCCATTTTCTCCCACTTTATGTTCCCTGCCTGTTATGGAACATTGTTCTTTGGAAGAATAACATCATATGAGCGGTTTTGTTTGTTTGTTTGTTCTCTCCACAAGAAAAATTCACAGTTTTATCAAAAAAAAAAAAAGAAAAAATCTATCTTCCGAGCCTTGGTCAATTGTGAAGATGACTAAAAGGAATTCCCAGTTTGAAGGGACCAAACTGAGAAAAGCTGAGGGCAGGTTTCAAAAGGCCTCTGGACAGTGGAAGTTATCAAAAGACCTGTGGAGGCAAAGTGAAGGAAGGAGAAAAATGTTTACATAGAAAGTGGCAATGACTTGCTCTGGGACTTCATTCAAAAACAATATTTGGTCTAACGTCCTTCAGTCTGTCAGTTCCCTTGTGCATGGGCTTTTCTTCCATCAGCTCATGGCTTGATCTGTCTAGCAGCCCTCAGTCCTAAGGAGGGCGGGAGTGGAGGTTATGTCACGAAGAACAGTGGGAAGAGCGAGAAGGATGGGGTGTTGGAAGCACAGGAGAATCTCTAGAAACAACTCCCAATGCCTTTACTCATTCTTGTGGGACTCTTAAGATAGACCCCTGAGAACTTTCATAGGATATATGTAATAGAAAGGGCTCTGCTTCTGTTCCTGTTCAGATCTGCAGGCACAAGCCATGTCTGTGTGTCTCTGGGCCTGGGTTTCTTTGGCTTCCTAGGCAGGGATAATAGCTTGCTTTCAGGTGTTTAATGTGGCATCCAGAGTGGCACCCAGATCTGCCTATTAATGACCTAAAGTGCAATTCCTTAGTGACCCCTTTATCTCTATAGTCATTCATTAATTCATATTTTATCTTATTTATCTTTGGCCACACCTGTGTATGCAGAAGTTCCAGGCCAGGAATTAAACCCACGCCACAGCAGTAACCAGAGCTACAACAGTGACCACGCTGGATCCTCAACCAGGTAAGCCACGAGGGAACTCCAGATTCATTTATTCATTCAGCAGCTATTTACTGGTTGCCTACTCTGTGCCTGGCACCGCTTTGGCTTCTGCTGCTGGAGTGGTAAAGACACAGTCTCACCTCTCAGGGAGCATGTGTTTTGTTTCCATACCTGACATTCCTACAGAAACTCCTCTAGATTTGTCCACACCCACGTGGATGCGCTTTGCAGAATGGTTTAATCCAACCACCAGCAATTCTTCCTTTACACTGAAAACTCCGCAGAGCATCCAGATCTTTCTCTGCTCTGACTATACATCTTACAGATCTCTTCACCTCCTTCTATTACTGTTCCAGGCAGCCCTTCTACTAACCGCCCCTTCATTCTCCTAAACGATTCTTCCTCCTGTACCTTTCTTCCTGTTCTCGATTTGTGCTTATAATGAACTTATTCTTCTCATGCCATCTATGTATCACATCCTATTTCCCCAGTCACACTGAAAACTCGCACCCAGGGTCTAAGTCTTTCCACACTTATCTATTATTCTTAAGCAACTAGCGCTGCAGAGTTTTATTATACAGGCAGGTACCAACTTCCACCGCTTTGCATTCCGTTCTTTTGCAGTCTGCCATTCCGCGCATCAAGTAGGCCTGATGAAGAGCTGTCCTGCACTTTTGCTATTCTGTTTGCGTATTTGATGCTTTCTGTGAATGATGCTTGGACATCTGTAGTTTTCACCACTGTAGTCTTGCATGCAGCCGGGTACCTGGCGCAATAATAGGAATTTAACACATATTTCTTGATTACCAATAAACTGACGGGTCAGGAAAGAAGTAACAATCCATACAGTCCGTCGTGTGACCGACCTTCAGGAACACTGGGCTGTGCACAAGAATTTGGGGGCCTGCCTGCAGATTTGCCCAGAGAGGCTGATGTTGGAGGATTTGGCAGAATTAGTTCCCATCCCAGGGGTCTATAAGCTTTTGGAGGGCAGGGCTATGCCAAGATACTATTTCAACTTTTGTCCCTAAAGGTCTGGTTACCTTCAGTCTAGTCTTCCACTGCCACAGGCTAGAGACCTGGGGTGAAAGTGTCAGCACAAAAGGCACGGCCCCTTCTCTTGACTGAACCACCATGCCAGGAACTTGTAGCACCGTAAGCACAGAATCGACGCTTGAGCAAGGTGGGCAGCTATGTATATGCTGTGACTCCAAAGGTGCCCAGAGTTTTGTCAACAACTAATCTTTTCTGCCAGCTTGCCATTGTGGGTGCCATTTCTGCAGCTAAAATCATTCCCATCACTGGAGAATCGTGCCCTAGGAGAATGGGCCACAGAAAGGCTCTCGGTGAGGATGTCAGGAAATTTGGGCCCGAAGTACTGAAAACAGGTGGAGGTGGGAGGCCGCGGTGTGAAGCTATGTTGGGTGCAGTAACCCGAAGGCTCAGGTGTCCATTGTGAAAAAGGAGGGAAAATGGAGCAGGAGGGACCAGCTTCTCTCTGTGGTCCTGGCACAGTCCAGCTCACCCCTAAGTTGGGCTTTCAAGGTTAGGACACATTTTTCTTGGTCTGTACACATATCACTCGGCATCTCGGTTTCTTTGTTTTCTTGTGAATGTAAGATTTCTCTGTTTTCTTGTAAAGCGCTCTCTCCAGGGTGTGTCTGTTGCCACACTTGAGAAGTGTAACATTTGACTGCCACTTTGAAAGTAGATTGAAGCTTTGTGGCTACTTATCTACATGATTGTGCTTAAAGAAAACAAAGCAGAGAGACTCCATGTTGTGCTGAAAAGGCCTGAATCAAGCAACGGAATATTTATTGGCAGAGATTATTGACGTGTCCAGGTCTCAGAGTTGTTATTTCCACAAGCCTGCAAGGGGATCTGCTAAAATCCTGCTCTGTGAAATGTTTTACCTTTTCTATTGCTTGACATTGGATGGACTCTCTCTGAATAAATCCCCCTTAGAGCAGAAATAGTGATGGGGTGTCATGTATAATTAATAACCAGAAATAACTGAAGCATGGGACCTGATACATAGACTCTCCATTCCCTATAAATTTTAGGGTTATTACCTTAGCGGTTAGTCTTGCTTAAGAAAACCCAATGGTTCTGACGTCTGTTTGCTCATCTGCACCAACCTGGAGTTGGGAGTTTGAGGAAGACCTCAATTTCCAGATGCTCACCTCATGTGTTCTTCACCCACCAGTGAGGTTCAAAATGACTGGTTCTCATCAATCATTTGTCTTTCTACACAACTTATTGGAAGACCAAGAAGTGTTTCTTCTAAGGCAAAAAAAAAAAAGTCTACTGCAAGAAGTGAAAAATGAGCTTTTTCTATTTCACACTGACCACAACACACAGCTGCGGAAATTTGAATAGCTCAATATTGAAAAGTGCTTCAAAGTGTCTAAAGTATGTTCAGAGCATCTAAAGTACGTTTTCATGCAGTTTTCTCGTCGATTCCTCCAAACTTGTAAAACAGTGCTGCCTCCATTTCAGAAATGAGAGAACAGAGCCCATGAAAGTGAAGCAGCATGTACGAGGTGACACAAGTTACAAGGGACTGAGTTGAGACCAGAACCTGACTGCAGATTGTCTACTTTTAACTCTCACCAGCTAGAGAGACAAAAGTGCCCTGGCCACTCAAGCATTTATGATGATGCATTTGGAATTCCAGGCCAAGAAACAAACACCCCCTCCCCCGCCCAGGCACACACACAAAACCCAAAACATCCCCAGATTCAAAGGACCAAAGACGTAAATTATTTTTTCCTTAGAGGAGGCAAGTCATGATAGGCTTATTTGACATGGTATTGACCCTCAGCTCTGATCGGCCTCCTGGGTCTCCTGCACCTTCCTCAACCAAGGCTCTGAGGCACTAATTAATCAGACTGAAGGTCTGGGAATGTATCTCGCCTCCATCACTATTCCTGCTGCCTGCTCGTTTAAAGATGTGAATCTACTCGATTATCTCACAGTTAGGGAGAAGCGAATCCAAATTTCACTGACTCGGAAATCAAAGCCTAGGGCAAGAGCTAAGACTGTGACTGGCAATTAATCAGACAGATAGCATCTTACCTTTGGAAAGGACCTCAGAGGCCTAATCCAATCTCCCTGCAAGTATAGGAAGCCTGACAAGCAGCCCTCAGGCATCTGCTCCCCGGATGGGGATTTTCACCTGTCTTGAGGCAGCCACTGTGCTATTGTTAGGTGGGCGCTGGTTAGAATGACTTGCCTTCGTGGAATTGAACCCTATCCCCTCTTAAACTCTAAGTCTACATTCTGACCTGTTCCGCCCTCTGGCACTTTAACAAATATGGTTACTTATGCATTCGTATGTTATTTTCCCAATATTCGAAGCCAGCTTTCTTGGCTTTCTTCAGATCTCTCTTCTCTAGCAAAACATACTTTGCTCCTCCACTTTCTGTATTTACTGATTTTCATGACTCTCTCCGGGTGTTTGGATATTGTTTCTCTCTCTTTGTTTGTTTGTTTATTTTTTAAAGTGAAATGTCCACAGCTGCTAAGAGTCTGTCTTCCTGCTTAATCTGACCCACTGTTAATGTACTTTCATTAACTTTCGAGGTCCTAAGCTCTGCACCAGTGGGGCTATATAAATGGTAGTCAGAGAGAGATATCATTGGCTCCCTCACCTCGGAGGCCCACCGGAGATTACCAAATGAGAACTGGTTTTCTTCATGTAATTTACCTCACAAGCCACACCACCAGCAAGGGGACCAGAATGAATTGTCACGGACAGGCCACAACTAACACATAATTGTCACTTAGAACCCGTTTTTGCTTCCATAAGCTTTTCTGTTTATCGAATATTGCATCTTGCAAAATACAGAAAAAAAAAATAGGTAAGAGACTAATTTACCAGCAACCTGACAACCAGACTCTGAGGGAGACTGAGTGACATTTGGAAAGTTGGTAAAAGCCACCAGAGTCAAAGCAACTTCTGAAAAAAAAAAAAAAAAAAAAGATTGTGGCTATGCTAGGCTCAACCAGGCCACACCTGTTTTCAAAAACCACCAAGTGTTCTGCAGATAAACAGAGATGCCAGCCCTGACAGTCTCCAAGGCAACAAGATACCTATCATCATTGCACACGTACGCTATAGAAAGTGACGCCAGTGGCAAACTGTAAGCCCAGTTTTCTCATCTACTCAACGGTGTGGGAGCAGTCAGTGTAAACATTGTCTCCAGAGCCCATCCCAAGTCCAGTCTCAAATCTGAAACTTTTACTGTGATGGGAGAATCCCATAGTTGGAAAAATACTTGAAGGATCTGGACCCTGTGACTAATGTGAACTTGAAAATGGGCTTCGGGGGAGAGAAGACATGATGCATTTCCTCTCTGAGTTCCCATTTCCTCGCCAGCAAAGTAATGTGTATGTGGCTAGAATTCATGCGGGTCTATACTTGAAGATAAGTCAGTGGATTTGGATGACACATGACACGGAGCAATAGTTTATCTAGTCTGGCTCCTCAATGAGTGGATTGGAGTGTAGTTAAGAAATCATTTCAAAATACAACTACATCCCTGCTTTCTGAGCATTTATAGCTGTAAAAGATTGGTTGTACCACACTTTCCAAATTTGTGATATTTCCAACTTGAGATAGTTTAAAAACAATAAAGCAAACGATCATTCTACAGAATTTACAAGAAGTTGGCAGACATGCAGGATGAATCCAGGAGTTGGAACAGGTGCTTGTCTACTGCCTTGAATCCATTGCCCTGGGGTTCCTTAAGCTTATTTTTCTTGGTCCCTAGACCTTGAGCTTCTCTGTCTTGTCCTTTGGTGTCATTCCCACTCTTTCGGGTGGCATGTCCTGCATCTCATGGGTACTCAAGAAATAATCGTTGAGTTGAATCACTGTGTTGCTCTGAAAAGATATGGCTCAGACACTGCTGATAAACCGGAATCTCAGGGCTTGGGAAGTGGGAAAACACACTGTGAGATGGAATAATGAACGATTTAATGAACCTTGAAAAAATAACTGAATCATGAATGCCAGTGATAAGGATTAGTTCATAAAGTCTAATAGTAAACAACAACAGAAGTAACTGAAATAATGCAGCTGGTTAGATAGCAAATATCTTTATTAAAAGGCCTGGTTGGGAGAAGAATTCTTTTTGTGTGTGTGTCTTTTTAGGGTTGCATCCGTGGCATGCGGAAGTTCCCAGGCTAGGGGTCTAGGGGTCGAATCGGAGCTATAGCTGCTGGCCTACACCATAGCCACAGCAACGTTGGATCTGAACTGTGTCTGCAACCTACACCACAGCTCAGAGCAATGCCAGATCCTAAGCAAGGCAGGGATTGAGGCTTCACTCTCATGAATGCTAGTCAGATTTGTTTCTGCTGAGCCACAGCGGGAACTCCGAGGATAAGAATTCTTAAGTTAATGATGAGTGAAGACCAAAGTGTGCAGAATTAATTATAATGGTAAATACAATCAGCTTTCTATTGACACTAACGTGTACAGTAGAGAAATCAAAATAAAATTCCTAATATCACCCTGTCCTCAGCATTTCTTTGAGAGTTTATTGTCAAAAACTCATAAACAAGCAAAGAGACAGAAATCAAAAATCACACAAATCCTAAAATCAAGAAATAAAATAGTTGTCCCAGTATTTTTATATTATATATTTCATATAATATATGCTATTTATGATACATATTTTCTATATTTTTATAACACATAGTATACATCTTTTGCATTTGTTTTTCTCTATAAATATCATTACACATACCACACATACATACACAAATACGTTTTTGTTTTTTATTTTTACTTTTTTATTTTTCTATTTTTTGTCTTTTTATCTTTTGGGGGCTGCACCCATGAGATATGGAGGTTCCCAGGCTAGGGATCTAATGGGAGCTGTAGCCACCGGCCTACACCAGAGCCACAGCAATGCCAGATCTGAGCCATGTCTGAGACCTACACCACAGCTCACAGCAATACTGGATCCTTAACCCAATGAGTGAGGCCAAGGATCGAACCCTCAACCTCATGGTTCCTAGTCGGATTTGTTTCTGCTGTGCCATGATAGGAACTCCATTTTTGTTTTTTAAAAAGTGGGCTGACATTATGTATTTTGTTTGGTAACTTGCTATTCCACTTCTCAGTACAGCAGGGCGTGTTCCCATGTTATTTAAGGATTCTCTATTTTTCATGGTTATATATTATTTCATAATTCTTATATAGTATACATGCGTATTAATGGACATGTGCCCCATTGTTTCTTGGTGCATGCCTCTTGTCAAAGCTTCTGCTAATATTGTCTTCTAGAAAGTTCATGCATTTTATTTTCCTGCTAGCTGTATAGAGCTGGGCCTTTTATCTTCTAATAAGGGAAAGTGTGGCTATAGCTTAAAAGGACATGACACACATCTTCCTAATAATTGAAGTACCCTTGCAACTCAAAATACCTTTCTCATTCAAAATGAGAAGAATATAGGGGGAGTGAATTATACATCAGGTTGATCTTCATTGACTAAGGTCCCAAAGGTAATTGTTACAGCACCGCAATGTTGCCTTTAACATAAGACGTAGAGTCATGGCGGTTCCCGTCGTGGCTCAGTGGTTAACGAATCTGACCGGTGTCCAAGAGGACGAAGGTTCGATCCCTAGCCTAGTAGTAGGTTAAGGATCCAGCATTGCCATGAGCAGCTCTAAAAAGAAAAAAAAAATTCCAAGACTTAGAGTCAGCTCAAAATAGTATTACCTCAGGATATTTTTATATCATCCAGAGTTAAATGAATATCGTCACCTGGGTGGAAAAACAAATCCTCAATATGATGTGTTTTTTATTTTATTATTTTTTTTGTTTTTTATGTTGAAAAAGTGACCAAAGAGAATGTGGGTGAGAATACTGAACTGTCAGACGGTCTTCAGAGAGCGGCTTCTGCCTCACGCTAGGACTCTCCCTGTGGCTTCACCTCCGCTGTCTTTCTCCAAACGCTTCCATGAGCGTCTTGCTTGTGCTTCATACCCCAGAGCCTCTGCTCGCTACCACCTAAAAATTTCTCTTTTCCTCTTGTGTGAAAGCCAGGATGGTGGTTCAGCTGATGAGAACACAGAATTAGTGAGCAGAAATCTGCCTCATTTGGGCTATTTAGCTTTGAGGAGGAGGAAAACAAAGCAGTTCCTCCATAGACCCAGGCCATCTGTCTCTCACCTCCAACAGGCCAATAGGGAAGAAAAGATGGCCGTTGGATGGCTCAGGACAACTTGTCACCATAACTAGAATAACTCCTTAGCATCAAAGCCTAACTTGTGCTGGGTCAGGTGCACCATCATGTGCAGAACACAGCGGCTTTCTCTCCCCTCTGCGTCCCCTCAGGTCTTTCCATGCAAATCCTTTGAAATATGATGATCAAGCCAAAAACTTATGGCTGGCAACCATATTGAGATAGAAGCATAGCATGATTCTCCCATTTGTAAAGGGGAGAGTTCTTATTAGTATTTAAAGAGTGTTTCCTTTTTTAAATTAGGCATGTTAGGGCTAGTGTGAAAATAAAAACTCTTAAATCTGTCCTTTTTCCATTCTTGGCTTCCCCAAAAGATGTAGCGCTTAGAGATGCTGAGGTTGATGTGCCCAACTACAAGCTGTGTGGCCTGGACAAGTCTCTTAAACTCTCTGTGCCTCAGTTTCCCCATTTATCAAAATGGGTTAAGATAGCACTTATCTCCTAGGATCCTTGCGAAGACGAAATCGGCGAATGCATAGAGCGATTGGAACAGCACTGGCCATGTGCTAGCGGCTCCATCGATGTCAGGGGCTCCTGGGATGGTCATTCCTCTATTCTGACCAGTGTTTGGACACATGGCTCTATCACGGGTTGTCAGGGAAGACTTGGGGCTGTTTCATGGCAGCTCATGTGAGCATGAGTCTTGGCCTATTTACTGAAAGCTGAAACTCAAAGCCCTGAAGGGCCCCAAGGCATCGGCAGAGACTGTGGGAAATTTGTGAAGGGCACCAGAGCCTCATGGCTTTCACTTAAATGCTTACAGCTTCACTGGCCTTTCCCCACCCATCAGCACAAGACAAATCCACAGAATAATTAGAAACATGCCCGGCCATTGGGTCAAGACAGCGGCGTGGGGCAGCGGGCGGCCCTAGACTAGCCATGCTGTTCAGCCTGTTAACAGCCAGAGTTGCCAACCTGGTCCCCTTTCCTTCTGTGACTAAATGAGGAGGCCCCAGGCTCATGAACACATGTGCATACAACTCCCACGGCCACTTAAAAAGGCCCTATTCCTGATCTGGGGAAGCCAGATGGGGTGACGTTCCTGGTTCCAGGCTCTGGGAGAGGTGTGTAGGCAGAGGCTTCAGGGCAGGGCCTGAAACACATGGACCCCCAGGTCAACACAGACTTCTTCTCCCTCTGCCTTCCCCAGCACAGGTACACCAGGGCTTCAGAAGAGCTGGTTCACTCAGTCATGTTCCCAGTGTGGGTGAGTCCTTTCTGAGCCACATGCCATCTGTGTATTAATCCACAGTTTCCCTGGAGGCCATTCCAAGCACGTCGAAGAGCTCATTTTTTCTGGTTTTATGGTGTCCTCAGCCAATCCGCTGGAAAGAATCCCATTAGGTTAGAGAACACAGTTGGGAGTTCAAATCTCTTTCCTTCAATATTTGCCAGGCAGCATCTCCTCTCACCTACGTCTGACTTCCTTTTTGATAGTGACACAAAGTAACGCTGGATTTTCAGCCAGGCTGCCTGCCAGAGCGGCCGGGGTGATGGCAGAGAGCTTGTGGGAGGCCAGTGTTACCCGGGGCTGGCTGCTCCAGAAGGAACAGAAACAATAGCCCGCAAGCTTAATCTCAGAGTTCACCAGAGGATAAATTCTCCTCCCTCGGCCCCATTCTGCTTTCCAAATTACAGAGAAAAAGTCTTTAGAAATAGTAGGCTTACAGAGCAGAAGTCTTGGGTTTGCGTTTTAGCTCTCCACTTGTGTAACTCGGCTTGGGTGAAGCATAAGCCTTTGAGACTGTCTGTTCCTCTTTCATAGGCGAGGCTGGTAGTGTGGGATAGATGACCTGATGGACGTGAATGCCCCGTGTGGATGGAAAGGGTAGAACAAATCCCGAGAGTTCTTCAGGTTGATGGGTTTCATCAGGACACATAAGAGCAAAACACCAAATCCCAGAATTGGACATCGTCATCCCTTCAGGGCAAGTTCTGAAGGTGAAACCGGATAATATATAAACAGCCTACAGACATCCTATTGCACCAAACACTGTCGTATGATGCACTTATGACACCAAAAGCACCATCGAGAATTGATGCTTCGTGCAAAGCTGAAATGCCCCCTTCCACAGCACGAAAACCTTGAACGTTCTCATGCTGCCTGAGCGTCCCTGGAGAATAAGTCCAGTTTCACGCCCTCTGTCATCAGTGTTGTCCTCCCGAGTGTAAACCTGGCAAGTGCCTACCTCCTCGTAAAGTTCTGGGGGACTCTGGTCTGTCCAAGGCTGTTTCACCCATCTCGGAAACGTCCCGGGGTCCCACATGTGCAGGTGCAAAGGGAACCTGTAGCGGATGGTCTCCCTTTGATATTCTGGGCTGCTTCAAAGAAAGAGGCACTACTTCAGTACTTACCCTTCTCAACTCGAGATTCCAGCAGGAGTTAATCGTCATTACTCCCCGGAGGGGCAAGCACACTCCTAAGAATGGGGAAATCGAGGCATGAATGTTTAAACAATTAGCCTGGAGACTTAACCAAGGTCAGAGCGTGAGTAAGAGGAAAACACAGCGCCTGGCGTTCTGATCTGGTCCTAGAGATCCCAGGGGGAAGAGTTCTCTCTGCAGAAATACTTGCATGGCCAGCGTTTGCCAGAGCAGATGTTTTATCAAGCCTACTGTACGGCAGGGCCCACCCTTGCCTATCTATTCCTATCTGCTTTTATTATGCTTTGGGGCTCTCGCATGATAAGACCTCCCATATGGTACTTGTATTAACATTAAATAATGGCCATTGTGTTGTGTATACTATCACCATAGAAATATTTACTTAGCTGAACACAGACACCGGTCAGGCATGGTGATTGAAAACAAGCTAATCATAAAAACCATTCATGCTCACATCTATTTATAAAATCTGTTTCTCTTGTGCCAGTTAAGTACAGGCTTTGTTCTAAACAAACACACGCAAGCCTTCTGCACACCCAGGGACATGAAAGACACCCCCCCCCCGCCTCTTGCAGGCGGGGCCCCCGGGGCGTGTTTGCTGGGGCTCAGCGGAGGCTCCTCGGAGGCTGGGGCTGGCCCGGCTGCTGGCCCTTGCAATCTGGGTTCCTTTGTTTACTCCAGGTGCTGACACCCTGCCTGGGAGCTCCCAGGCTTTGGGTTTTCAAACTTGGGGTGCTCAAAAGCCGTTGGGGTATTTGTCCCCCCTACAGATTTTCCAGCTCCGCACCCGAGGGCCTCTTTGAGTTGCTGACAAGGGGGCCTGGGAGACAAATTTTTAGGAAATGCTGGTGGTGCTGGCGTTGAGTCTGTTCTCTTTCCTTGAGAAATGGCCCTCTCCACTGCGTTCTCTGAGGTCCTGCCAGCTGCGACCCACCCACCCCACCGGCCCCCAGCAGATGCTATGGGGCTAGAGCTGGCCCTCCTGGGGGTTGCCTTTTGATGCCCTTAAATTTCATTTCAACTGATACCATTGATTTCCATAGATGTGAACTCTAAGTTGTGTACTGCCAAGTGCTTGAACATCTGGGCTTTGGAGTCAAAGAGTTTGCATCTCTCCCTGCACCTTAGTCGCCAAGTGGCCTTGTGCAAATGATGGAACTCCTCCAGATCCCCCCTTTTAACTTATGAAATGGGGATAATAATGAGAGCACTTGCCCCAGTGAGGAGATGGGAGGAAGCAGCCATCAGGCTGGTGGAGAGCGTGGCGCATGGTCCTCGAATGAGTGGTTCTGTTTCAGAAATAAATTAAGTTGACTTGGGCTGTCCTTTCAGATCAGGGTGTTTGGGAGGATGCCACCTGAGGGGACATGGTATAGGAAAAAACTGGGATGCCCTGTGTTGATATGTGGTCCAGTCACCAAAGAGCTGAATGACGGTGGGCTGGTCCCTCTCCTCAGCGAGAATCTATAAAACGTTATCTGTGAAACGAGAGGGTAGGTCCAGTGCAGTCATTTCCCCACGTTATGAGTGGGGTATCCCTTTTGAACGTCAACAGCCTAACAGAATATGTGCTTGTGTTTATACTCTCGGTGTTCCTTGACACACAATGACGAAACGTCTCTATGTATTCTGAAATTTAAATAAAAGGGATTTATATGTATGCATCCCAGCCCTATGCCCATTTATTTGGGAAATGATTGAAGCTTGTTTTGCATGACACATATTATTGATAAGACCACAACTGGTTGGCCAGTTGTGTAATAACTACAGCCCAAGAGTTACAGTCTCTCCAAGTGGGAGCCACTGGTCAGACGGTTGTTTTTTAATAGATCCCTCTTGGCAGCGAAAGTGGATCTGGAAGCTCGAACTGTGAAACAGATGGATTCAGAGCTGCTTTGCTTTCTCTCCCTTCTCTTCTGTGAAGGCGCCTCTGTTTAATTAAATCGATTCTGAGCGCCCACTGTGGGCAAGCCCTGTTCTGGAAGCTTGGGGTATGTCAGGCAAGCAAGTGCCATCCCTCCTAGTGAATATGCATCTCACTGGTCTCTCAAAGTGGCCCTGGGAGTTCCCTGGTGGTGCAATGGGTTAAGGATCCAGCGTCATCACTGCAACAGCTTGGGTGGCTGCTGTGGTGCAACTTCGATCCCTGGCCCGGGAACTTCCACATGTTGTAGGTACAGCCAAAAACAAACAAACAGATTTTTTAAATGCAAGTGGCCCTAAGCCTCTGAGTCTGGGATTCCAGGGGGGACCCATGAGAAAAAAGAGAGCTTGCTTTAGGTCACCCCCTCCTCTCCTTTACTCCCTTTCACTCCTTTCTGTGGCTTCTTTCTCTACCCTGCACTTTTTAAAAAAATCAGGAGCTGAGATTGCGACCACAAAAATATCCTTCTCTTTTCAGACTTTGGTGTCCCTGTTTATAAGAAGAGGGGGCGGATGCTAGAGGGCCGTCTGGTTCATTCAGCAGAAATAGTAACACCATGTTAAGCTCAACTAACCCCTCAGAGGCCCCAGTAAACACTTGGGGGTGTCTTAGAAACAAGCCAAGCCATGTCGGGGGAGCTTTGACGCTTTGTTAGTCTGCAGAGCTGAGGACCACTTGTCCCTCTAAATGCCAGTCTTCCAGTCCTGACCACAGACATTCGAGAACATCTTCCTGAGGCTCAGCCGGGGGAGGGATGGAGAGCAACAGCTCTGGAGGCCAAGGTAATGACATCCAGAGTTTCTGAGATAGTGGAGCATTAAATGCAATACAGATAAAAAATGCTGCCCACCCCCTGGCCCCAGGCACACTGTCCTGTATATCGTGTGGTGTCCACGTGCAGGTGGGGACTGGGTTCCAGGTGCATGAAAGATGCCCAGTTTGGAATATTTGCTGAATGAGTGAGCAGACTCTGGCCTGGTTCATTTTTTCCACTTGGTTCTCGCCATGCTTCATCAGCTGGCTCTGCGTTAGGAAGGAAAACACATTTGCATGGGACAGATTCATCTGCACAAAAGATGGAGGGTGGCTGAAGCCAGCCCTGTCTCTGTGTGGGTGACACTTCAATCTGCTTACTTTTTTTTTTTTTTTTTTAGGGCCACCCATGCAGCATATGGAAGTTCCCAGGCTAGGGGCTGAATTGGAGCTGCAGCTGCTGGCCTATGCCAGCCATAGCAGCTCGGGATCTGAGCTATGTCTGAGACTATACCACAGCTCATAGCAACGCCGGATCCTTAACCCATTGAGTGAGGCCAGGGATTGAACCCACATCCTCATGGTTACTAGTGAGGTTCATTACCACTGAGCCGCAACAGGAATTCCTCTGCTTACTTTTGGCTCTGTCTTCTTACGTGTATCCTGCTGTGCCTCAGACAAGTCCTCACTGAGGCCTCTCCATGTATAAGGTCTCCTAAGGGACAGAGAACTTCAGCAAGGGCTAACATCCTGGCCTCGTCTTTGCAGGAAACCAGCAGCAAAAGAAACTGCTGACTGGTGGTAATACTCCCAGTACACCCTCGTGTGACCAGTGGGGGACTCTGGGGGCAGCCCAGGCCAAGCCTGTGCTGATGTCCACCTGCCATCAGGATCAGCATCTCATCATACTCACTGCCCTGTATCTGGCACTTCCAGGGGAGCCTCCCTGAGGCAATCCTGCCAGGGAGAAGAATCCGATCCAGAAACCCTGGGAGCAGGCCTCGCGGATGCAAAGTGGTTACATTAGGGATTGGGGTTCTGTTTATTGACAAGGTCACGGCCTCTCCTGGTTATGACCCCCGAGGGACCCCGGCATAGAAACGGGATTTGTAACGTAACACTAACAATAACACGCTAGAGACAGCCGTGACAGGGCCCGTTTCTCCTACATGCTGCAGCTGGCTCCCTGGGACGAAGATGGGGCAGGGGGCAGACGGGCGGGTGAGGGGGCAGGAGACAGAGGAGCAGGGCTGGAGTCGACGTGGCGGAGGTCCCGGGGCCAGGAGTCCAGCGGGGCTTCTGTGATCCCTGCAGTTTGCGAGCTCACCCCAGGCTGGCTCGAGAGACTCTGAGGATGCACCAGCTGGCTGTGCCCTCCCACCCAGCTCCCATCCCCTCACTGAATAAACCCACGCTCTTGGGCCACCACACCTCCACTCCCCATGCCCTGTTTGAGAATGTATTTTTTCACCTGGGGGTTGGGGGGGGGGTAATTCCGCAGAGCAGGATGAGGAAGAGTGCAAACCTGGAATCCCGGCACTTTCTCTTGGATTTTTCTTTTTTCAGTCCACAGGCAGCCTGGACAAAACTGGAATAGATGTTTTCCACCGTTTCTACCCTTGCCTCTTGGGTGGGGGGGGGGAGGGTTGGAGGACTGTGACTTTTTTTTTTTTTACGGCCGCACCTGCAGCATCTAGAAGTTTCCAGGTCAGGGGTGGCATCAGAGCTGCAGCTGGGATTACGCCACAGCCATGGCAACCCCCGATCTGAGCCGCATCTGTGACCTATGCGGCAGCTTAGAGCAACACTGGATCCTTAACCCACTGAGTGAGGCTAGGGATCAAACCCGCATCCTCACAGAGACAGTGTTGGGTCCTTAACCCGCTGAATCACAATGGGAACTCCACAATGGTGACATACTTCTGGTGGGGCAGAAGGGGTCTCAGAAATCACACCATATTGGAAAGCCACCCTCTAGTGTTTCATCCATGGCTTCTCTTCTGGTTTACCGCAAACGAGAAACCAGCGTGACCTCATTGGACCTGGCGCAGGAGAATTTTCCACTTGGCAGATGCGTGAGGGTTGAGAAGAATAGCCATGGGCTTTGGTATTTTTTCCGTCAGGTCTGCACTTTACCTCTCACCCATCAAGCCGGCTAGAAGCACCATGCGTGGAGATTCTAGAATAGCTTGGCATCCATTCAGTGGTGCTTTCCAGAGGAAACTGCTAAGCACCGTTTGCTCCGTCATGCGCCCTGGGATCTTCAATTTCCTTGAGCGGACGCATCACGTTCATCGTTGGTCTCGAAGGAGGGCTCTCTTCCTGGAATCCACTGATGTCTCAGGTTTCCGACAAGCTTTCTTGTCTAACGCCAACGCTGAACCAAGCCTGGTGTCTCAGGGGCCTGAGCAGGGCAGCCCTCCTTTTACGTGTCCTGGAGGCCAGCTAACTTGGTGCTATATTTGAAGTATTTTTTTAAACCCCAGAGTGGGGTCCCTGGAATTGCCTATATGCTCAGCATCCCATTCACAGGGAGAGGTTTTCATGGTCACCTGGTCCTTTGTCATTGCTGCCGGGCACACTCAAGTGTCACAGATAGGAGGCTGGCCCTTCGAACGCAATCCCTTTGCTGTCTCACCCATCTTCCACTTTCCATTATTATAGCGTCTGCTGAAAAAGCTTCCTCTGGGCCTTTTCCTGGCTAATATGTAGAGATTTGGGCCACAGAGTGGTAAAAGGTATGACTTTGCTTGGCTCACCATGAGATGAGGAGGGGGTGTTTTTTCCCCCATGATTTTTCAAAACACACCTGTCTGGATACAGAAACTCACGCTGACTTCAGCAATCCATTTCCATGTCACTTGTGAACACTTTCTAGACCACCGTGGCTCAGAGATGTGTTTTCTACCTATGGGTATGTGTGTGTGACCCGTATAAATAATAGCCCCGTGTCACACTTCGCCCTGCTGCTTTGAGGGCTGTCCATCCCTTCCTGTGTGCTTCTGTTTCTCTCCCTGCAGGAATGTGCCGGTCTTACCCGGGCCATGATTCTCAGCTGCTTGGCCCATTCATGCTTCTCAGCATGTAGACAAGTTTCATGGTCACATGGACGTGTCAAGATGGCTTGAAGTTCAGGGCTAATTCAGAATGATAGGCAGGGATCCCCTGAAATATGGTCCAAGAAGAAAGTCCCAGATGACACGTAATTTAGATAATATTTGCCTAAACTTTGTATGAAACCTACCTGATGGTTGCCTCATATTGTGATTCATTTTTATCTTCTCTGCCTCACTCTCTCTCTTTCTGTCTCCCCCATCTTTTTCTCCCCTCTCCCTCCCTCCTTTTTGCAAAAGTAGAGACAAAAGTTACCGGAAGTCTCCATTGTCAGACTTCAAAGTCTTTGCTCAACACCTGACATTTGCCGGCGTGCCCCCCTCCCCTTCCTCCTCGCCCTCAGCTCGCTTGCCTGGGCACAAGCCCCGCAGAGATAACCATATCAGGCAGAACAAATGAAGCTTGTTTCCTTCTAAATTTGCTTCCTCCCACGCGGTGCGGCCGCATACCCTGGGGTTGGCAGGCACTTCGCCCCAAGACCTCTCCCTTGCCGACTTCGGGTGGAGGCAGTGGGCTAGGTGTGGTCAGAGACTCAGCATGCAACTGGCTGAAATCAGGGACCTGTTGAGCCAGAAAAAAGATCTCACAGAAAGTCTCACTGAATAGTCTCATTTTCCAGGTAACGGAATGGAAGCCCGGAGGAGGGTGATGGCTTATCTGAAATCAGAGTTGGCTCTGGACAGAGCAGGCACTGGAAGCCAGAATGCCTTGCTACCCAAGCTGGTATTCTTTCTGCCTTAAGGCAGAGACTCAGACACTGTACGTTTCGGCAGTAACACTGAAAACTCAGATAGAGGATTGCCCCAGGGTCCGAGGAGACGAAGTCCTTCTATGAGGTCATCAGGGTAACACAGAGAAGCCCCGTCCTCAGCAATCTGCCTTGGAGACCTGGAGACCCTGCTTCCCACATGCCCTGGGGTGTGAGGGCCAGGGAAGCAGCTGGATCCTCTACAGAGTGTGGTCTGTGCATCAGGTTCTCCCACGTCCTGTGTGGCACCACCAGGACCTGGCTGCAGCCACTTGTCCCCAAACCACTGAAGGCCAGTCAAGGTTGACTCTCTGGACAAGGGCAACGTGGTGATGAGAGACAGGAGAGGAAAGCTGGAGCAGCTGGGTGCAGGGCAGGGGACCGGAGAGGGAGAAGCACACAGCTCCCTCCTGGGGTACCTGGAATATTCCCCCCAATACCCTTCCGAGAGACAGGAGTTCTACTAGTGAAGTTCTTTTTTTTTCTTGATTTAAATTTTTTTAATTTTATATTACTCAATTAATTTATTACATTTATAGTTGTACAATGATCATCACAGCCAAATTTTATAGCATTTCCGTCCCAAACCACCAGCACATCCCCCCACCCCCCAACCTGTCTCCTTTGGAAACCATAAGTTTTTCAAAGTCTGTGAGTCAGTATCTGTTCTGCAAAGAAGTTCATTGTGTCCTTTTTTTAGATTCCACTATGTACGTGATAGCATTTGATGTTGGTGTCTCATTGTCTGACTTACTTCACTTAGCATGATAATTTCTAGGTCCATCCATGTTGCTACAAATGCTGTTATTTCTTTCCTTTTAATGGCTAATATTCCATTGTGTATATGTACCACATCTTGATTCACTCCTCTGCTGATGGACATTTAGGTTGCTTCTAGGTGTTGGCTATTGCACATAGTGTTGCAATGAACATTGGAGTACATGTGTCTTTTCAAGTCATGGTTTTCTCTGGATAGATGCCCAGGAGTGGGATTGCTGGAGTGAAGTTCTTTACTTTAGGTCTCCGGGGGGTTTAGAGTGGAATCTATAAAAAAATAAAAATGATTCTAAAAATGATGGGATTGGAAGATTGGCTAGGGAGAAAACTTGGGCAAGGAAAAAGGAAAGAACCTCTAAAATTTTGACTTTCTCCTCTCATCATCTTCTAGCATGTTCTGCGGACACACACACACACACACACACACTCCCTTCTGCTGTCTGGAAGACCAACAGAGGTTGGCAAGACCCCCATCCTCTGCCACCACCTGGCTGAAGCAAACCTCTGGTCCAGAGCTGCCCCCTCCCCCTGCCCCCACTTTGCCCCCTGTGAGGGGCACCACAGCCTCAAATTGTTTCCTCATCTCTGGGGGCTCAGCAGGGGTGTTCACATCTCCAGGCTGACTTTCTGCTTCTACCAGGCCTGGTGGCTCTGGCTTACCACCCTCACTCCTCATGGCCATCTGCAGTTTTCTGCATGTCAATCAGTTGTGTGTGTGTGTGTGTGTGTGTGTGTTGTGTGTGTGTGTGTGTGTGTGTGTGTGTTTAGCGCTTTCTTGTCCCACACTCCCAGCCTCCAGCGTCCCTGAGGCAGGAGTACCTCCCACTCAGGGCTCACCACTCTGCTGTGTGCTTCCCAGCCGGCGAGGGCAATTTTTCAGAAAACTATTTTTAGAAATAGTAACCTCAGAATAAACAGGGCACACCAGATGCTGGTGTTTTTCTGGGGCAACTGAGCTGAGAATCATTTGTTTAAAGAGAAAGGTAAAAGAGGCAACCTTGCTCTCTGGCGGGGCCTTGGGTTGCGGATTGCTGGGTTTGACTCCCTCTAGCGGCAGGATTTTAGATGACATGACGCCGCCTTGACCCAGACCAGTAATACTTTATTATAACTGGAACTCAGTTTTACATTTAGGCTTCTGGTTTGATAAAAAGTCAGGACAGACTGCAAGCTAATTTTAAGGGTACAAAATGTATGAATGATATTAGGGCAATTTCTCTGCATCCTTTCCTTATTTCTGGAAGGTCTAATCATTGTATTGAGCTCTCTGTTGAAAATGAGGTTATGGTAAAACTGCTGGAGACCTTTGGTGAAATAAAATCTATTCTGTAAACAGAATCTGCATATAGTAGAGGAAACTATTAACATGAATTCTTCCCTATATGCCTCTTTCCTAGGTAAGGGTCAGTAGTTCTGCCAGCTCCATGGAAGGTGGGATAAAAAGGGACCAAAAAAAAGCGGTGATATATCTAATAGCAGAGAGACAGCACCACAAAATAACAACAAATTTTTCTCATTGTAAGACTTGAGAGGCCAGAAACACATTACCTAAAGGCACCCGGGGTGTCCCTTTCAGAAAGTGTCAATCGTATTTCTTCTAAGTCTATTTCTTAGTGAATGTGGCACAGCCTGCAAAAAGACATCAGAAGGAAACTGAAGACTTTGGTAGACCTTCTGAATTCCAGGACTTCACGGTGCAGAGCCATGAGAGTCTTCCTACTGGCAGAAAGTTCGAGTAAAAGGTCTTCACTGGCCCGAAGACTTTAGTCCTCAGATCAAAAATGCTTCTCTGTGTGGAAAACAGCCGATGGACAATTATCTAGTCACATTACAAATGACAGGGTTTCTCCTACAATGGGCTGTGGCTTGCTAATGTCTGGGTGATGGAGTAAAAACAAATGACTGTGGTTGACAGGAGGGAAAACATGTGCAGTAATTGATCCGTCAGATCATGTTCCATCTCTCGGCCCATTTTGAGTCAGACTTTGTACATTATGGAACTGCATTCATTCATTCACTGGAAAACATTCCATTCACAAATCGTTGGGCTGAACTGACAATTGATTCATTATGAGTTCTTAGCTGAAGGGCTGATGGTTTTCCAGAGTAACAGCCTCATCTTGGACTGTCCTGTTCATATTCACCATTTTTGCATATTTTTTACTCACCACTTAGCTAACTTCTACCAACTCCTGGTGGGGGAGACTGGTGTGTCCATTTCCCCATGGCCATGAGCCCCAGATGACACCATTTTGTCCCCTAACGTGGACAGTCATAAAGAGAGTGTGTGTATTATTGGTTTTCCTACCTACTCAGCTAAGTTTCCCTTTGCTGCCAAGTAAGGAAGAAACATGTAGCATCTGACCCTGGGAGCAAAGCTGTTCCCAGCAGGGAACCAATGACCTAAGGAGAGGTGTTGGGAGAGATTTCATTCCTTCTTTTTTGGCCATTCATTCTTTTCTTTTTTCACCATTTACATTGCTTTTTTGTTTTTTCTTTAAACAATTTTAGAAGATGTATATCCTGGGATCAGTAGTGAACACAAATCAAATTTCTGGCCACAAGTGCCTAATTGAGCCTAAGGGTGGGAAGGAGACAGAGAGTAAGCACATAAACACATACATGAGAGGATTGCTGATGGGGTGAATGCCAAGAAAAAAATAAAAAATAAGACAACGTAGTGAACTAGAGGGTGCCTCGGTCAGCTAAACAAGGGGGTGTCAAGTGCTGCGTTTTGAATCTCAGTGGACAAGAGCAATTGCCATGGAGCTGGGTGTTAGGGGGTGCTGAGAAGGAGGGTGACCAAGACCGAGGTTTCTGAAGTTTCCACTGACTGTGGTCTGGATGCAGGGTATTTGGAAAAGAGCAAAGCCATAGAAACCAACACATGGGCGAGGAGGTGGTTGCAATTATCAAGAAAAAAAGATAATAAAACCCAGAACTGGGTGGTGGCAGTGCCCATGGAAAGGAGGTCGGCAAATAAGGGATTTATAGCAGAATCTCCTTGACCTTTAGATTGAATTGATGATTAAAAAATCAAGCCTTGCATGATTTTACTGCATGAGGATGTTAAAACAAATTGAATTACCCCATCAATTTTTTTTTTTTTATGCAAACAGGACTATTTTAACACAGGAAAAGGTGGAAAGAACCTCATCTCAGAGCAAAAAGCTGTCCTCTAGATTGATGAATTTTAATGTTGCATATAGTTAACTGGACCATCTTATTTTTCTCATTACATCACAGACCAGTAACCACTATATACAGGTCCAGTACTGTTGTGAGATGAGCATTTCATAACCTGTGTGTTCTAGACTTAATGAAATGTGATGAGTTATGAGGTTGGAAGAAAGATGAAATGTCAAAGATAACTCCAAATTTTTGTGCTTGGATAAACACTATTTGAGGGAATCATGAACAAAAATTAGAAGGAAGAGGAGGCGCTCCAGTTGTGGCGCAGTGGAAACAAATCCGTCTAGTAACCATGAGGTGGCAGGTTCGATCCCTGGCCTCGCTCAGTGGGTTAAGGATCCGGTGTTGCTGTGAGCTGTGGTGTAGGTTGAAGATGTGGCTGGATTCCACACTGCTGTGGTGTAGGCCAATGGCTATAGTTCTGATTAGGCCCCCAGCCTGGGAACCTGTATATACTGCTGCTGGTGAGGCCCCCCCCCCCCAAAAAAAAAAGGAGTCAGATTTTAGTCAAGGGCAATAAGTCTGGATTCAACTCTGATAAATTTAAGATGTTGGAGGCACAACCCTGTGCCCTGGTAAGATATTTGGTGAATTGTTGTAGGCATATAACTGAGGTTAAGGTTAAAAGCAGAGAAAAAAATACAGATTTTGGAACTGTTCAAATGAAAATAATTAAAGCCATTGGGTGGGCACCATCTCCAAGGGAGAAAGAGGAAGGAGAGGGATAAACACAGCACTTGGGGGGAAACTTATCAGGCAGAAATTAGCCAGAACTCCAAGGATAGAGGAACCTGAAATAGCCAAGAGGATTAACAAAGCAGAACAGCAGGTGTCAAGGAATGAATTGGTTGTAAGGAAACGGAGGCCAAAACAATAGACATCCTCTTCCTAAATGGAAAAGGAAGGACTGAAGATACTTCATCTATTAGTGAGATAAAGGGAAGATACTTTTTAGAGTGATGGAGATCTGGGCGTATTTATAGAGAGGGGGGAAATTCATGATACACACGGAAAAATAACCAATACAGTAAAATGCCAAGGAAACCTTGGCGAAGATGTGGGGGGACAGAATTTGAAGATAAAAGAAATCATGCTACTTTTTAGAGAAGGAAGGAGAATTTCATGGGCAAAGATGCTGCGCTATCAACCAAGAAGGGTACAGTCAGAAAGGAAAAAAAAAAAAATGGGAAAGACACTCTCATAGATGACTTTAGCCATATGCTGGAAGAGAAGAGGAAGGACTAAGGGATGGTTACAACCCCTCTCTGTGGAAATTTGGTAAGAAGCTGACAAGGAACTGTTGAAAAAGCATAACTAAGGAGTGAGGAGCCACTGGCTTGAGGTAGCATGTGTGTTTTTTTTTTTGTTTTTTGGGGGTTTGCTTTTTGTTTGTTTTGTCAAATCAACTCCACGTCATGATTTTTTGAGCAGCCAGGGAATAGACAAAGAGAGCAGGAGTTCCCTGGTGGCACTGTGGGTTAGGGATCCTGCATTGTCACTGCAGCAGCTCAGATTGCTGCTGTGGGAGAGGAGTTGACCCCTGGCCTGAGAACTTCCACATGCTATGGGTGTGGCCAAGAAAAAAAAAAAAAAAGAGAGAAAGAATCGAGTCAGAAATTAGCACTAGAAGCAAGAAAGCAGATGAGGATAAGAGAGGTCCAGGGATTTAGGGGAAAAAAGGTTGCCCGGGCCACATCAGCATCAGAGGTGGGCAGGATGACTGGGAAATCGGGGGTAGGGTGAGGGACAGCAGGCCACAGTGAGAGGGATTTCAGCACAGAGCCTTGTCGTAGCTTCCCTGGAGTCAGGACGGAGGGGCCGTGAGATTAAGGTTAATTCCATGACGTGTCTTGCTCAACAGCTCTGCGCCTGACCATTAGGGCTCCTAAGACATGCAAGGTCCCTGCCCACACAGAGTGAGGTTCTAGTGGGGGTGGGGGGAGGAGGAGGCGGGAAGAGACAGATAATAAACCAAGAAGAGGGGAAAATAGCAGGTGGGGATGGTCATTTAAACAGAGTGACATGATGACAAGTCCTTACCACACACGGAGTGGGAAGGACGGTCTCTGGGGAAAGAACGTTTCAGTCAAAGTCTGAATGACTACATGGGGGCAGAAAATCAGGCATTTTCTTTTGTCACCTCAAGTTTCAGACGCCCAAAGAGGGCTCCAAAAGTGGAGACGTTCTAAGCATGAAGAGGGTTTAAGAAAAGGCCAGAGAGGTTGGCGAAGGGCACAGGGTCCTAAGAGTGAAGCCCCTCAGCTTGTAATGTGGGTCATGAATTTCATCCTTGTTCAGTGTCCTTGAGGTTATTACAGATGAGGGCAGGATTTGGGTTGAGGAAGGAAAACTTGAAGAGGAACTGAAATTAGGGGGAATAAGGGTAAGTTTTCTTTTTTCTTTTTTCTTTTCTTTTTTTTTTGCTTTTTAGGGCCACACCTGTGGCATATGGAGGTTCCCAGGCTAGGGGTCCAATAGGAGCCGTAGCTGCCGGCCTGCACCACAGCCACAGCAATGCAGGATCCATCCAAGTGGCATCTGTGACCTACACCACAGCTCATGGCAACACCGGATCCTTAACCCTCTGAGCAAGGCCAGGGATCAAACCCACATCCTCATGGATGCTAGTTGGGTTCGTTAACTGCTGAGCCACGACAGGCAATCCAAGGGCAAGTTTTTTTGGTGGGATCCTAATGGCTAGTGGATGATGGGGAAATCATTGAAAATAGTAATTGAGGAGTTCCCACTGTGGCTCAGCAGGCTAAGGACTTGACCTGGTCTCCTGGAGGATGGGAGTTTGATCCCTGGCCTTGTTCAGCAGATTGGGGATCCTGTATTGCTGCAAGATGCTGTGGAGGTTGCAGATGTGGCTCAGATCCGGCATTGCCTTGGCTGTGGCATAGATCTGCAGCTGTACCTCTGATGTGATCTCTAGCCTGGGAACTTTCATATGCTGCAGTTGTGGCCATAAAAAGAAAAAGAAAACAAAAAAGCTTATTGATGGAGTCAAAGTATATTCTTGATAATAATTACAATAATATTTTAACAATTGAGCAAAGATATTCTTTAGCATAGACTGCATACAAGAATAGTTAAAATGAAGAAAGTGAGCAGCTCTGCAATATGTAACAGTATTATTGTCTCATTAAGTATAGCAGTCTCCTGAGACAAAATATTAAGAGATATATCCAGATGATATTAGCAATAATTGTAACAGTGGGGGAATCTCAGAAGATCCAATCCAACTTTGAGCATTTCTTACAAGTTTAATCTAAGATTTCTTCTTTTCTGCATTTACGTGTGTGTGTGTGTGTGTGTGTGTGTGTGTGTGTGTGTGTGTGTGTTCTCAGCACGGTTTTTGGCTACTGTTTCTCTAAGCAGACATGTGATTCTAATGAAATTTGCTGAATTTCAAGCAGCCACACGTGTATGAAAGCTGCCCAAGTTGGATATTTGTGGAATGCTGATTTTTTTCCATACATATCAACATTTGGCAATTATCATCAGAACTATTCACTCAAGTTTAAAAGTGGAAATAAAATGAAGAAAGATTCAACAGGGACCTCAGATGACCTACTGGGTAACCCTTAGAGGTTGTGTTAGTGAACACACAGCCGTGGAGGCCTATGTGACTCGGAACTCAGTTCTCCTGGAAATCTTAATAGAAACATCTGCCATTTCTTCTTTAAACCTCCACACACTGGGTGGGGTGACAACTCAGTAACTGGTGAGCTACAAGCAAATTATAATAAGAATGCCTCAAAATTGTCATAAGTCTGTGTGTATATCTTTTCCTAATTTTGTAAGTTTCCCAAGGCCTGCCCCTTCCTCTTGTTTTTGTTTTTTTGTTTTTTGTTGTTGTTAATCTCTATTGAAGCCTCAGCGCATATGTTTTATTTATTTATTTATTTATTGCTTTTTAGGGTCACACCCACAGCCTATGGAAGTTCCCAGGCTAGAGGTCGAATCAGAGCTGCAGCTATCAGCCTACGCCACATCCACAGCAACGTGGGATCCGAGTCTCATCTGCCACCTACACCATAGCTCACAGCAATGCTGGATCCTCAACTCACTGAGCGAGGCCAGGGATCAAACATGCACCCTCATGGATTCTAGTTGGATTCATTTCTGCTTGGCCACAACATGAACTCCCAGTGCACAGGTTGTTTTATTTTTTTTTCTTCTTTTTCTTTTCTTTTTTTCCTTTTTCATGTATGTATATATATATATATCTATCTCAATTACATTTATAGTTGTACAATGATCATCACAACCAAATTTTATAGCATTTCCGTCCCAAACCCCAGGCGCACCCCCCCATACCCTAACCTGTCTCATTTGGAAACCATAAGTTTTTCAAAGTCTATGAGTCAGTATCTGTTCTGCAAAGAAGTTCATTGTGTCCTTTTTTTATTTTATTTTATTATTATTTTTTTTTGTCTTTTTGCTATTTCTTTGGCCCGCTCCTGCGGCACATGGAGGCCCCCAGGCCAGGGGTTGAATCGGAGCTGCAGCCACTGGCCTACGCCAGAGCCACAGCAACGCGGGATCCGAGCCGAGTCTGCAACCTACACCACAGCTCATGCCAACGCTGGATGCTTGACCCACTGAGGAAGGCCAGGGACTGAACCAGCATCCTTATGGATACTAGTCGGGTTCATTATCACTGAACCATGATGGGAACTGCAAAACATGCAAAGATCTCTTAAAACTCAATAATAAGAAAAAAATGTGAGCCAAAGACCTTAACAGACCCTGGGCCAAAGAAGACATACAGATGAAAAACAAGCATGTGATGAGATGATCCACATCAATGTGGAAATGCAAATTAAAGCAACCTTTAGGAGTTCCCACTGTGGCGAAGTGGGTTAAGGATCTAGTGTTGTCTCTACAGTGGCTTGGGTCTCAGGTGCTGCTCAGATTTAATTCCTGGCCCAGGAATGTCCATATGCCATGGATGCAGTAAAACCAAAACCAAAACAATAAGAAGATATCACTGCATACTTGTTAGAATGGCCAAAACCCAGAACACGGACAACACCAATTGCTGGCAAGGATGTAGAGCAATAGGAAGTCTCATTCATTGCTGTTGGGAATACCGAGTGATACCGAGTGGTACAATCACTTGGGAAAGAGGTTGTCAGTTTCAGACAAAACCAAACATACTCTTACTTATATGATCCAGCTATCACGCTCCTTGGTACTTACCCAAAGGAGTTGAAAAACTTAGCTCCATACAAAATCCTGCACCTGAATGTTTATAACCAAAACCTAGAAGCAAACAAGATGAACACAGAAATAAACCAATACATCTAGACAAAACATTAGAAAGAAATGAGCTATCTAAAAAAGAACAAAGTAATGCCATCTATAGCAACATGGATAGAACTAGAGACTCTCATACTAAGTGAAGGAAGTCATATCTGGAATCTAATACATGGCACAAAGTCACCTTTGCACAGAAAAGAAAATCAGGGACATGGAGAACAGATTGGTGGTTGCCAAGGGGGGGAGGAAGGGAGTGGGATGGACTGGGAATCTGGGGTTAATAGATGCAAACTATTGCCTTTGGAAGGATAAGCAATGAGATCCTGCACTGGGAACTGTATCTAGTCACGTACGATGGAGCATGATAATGTGAGAAAAAAGAATGTATATATGTATGTGTGACTGGGTCACCTTGCTGTATAGTAGAAAATTGACAGAACCCTGTAAACCAGCTATAATGGAAAAAAATAAAAATCATTTAAAAAGTGAGCTATCAAACTATAAAAAGATATGAAAAACCTTAAATGTACATATTACTAAGTGAAAGAAGCCAAACTGATAAAGGCTACCTTTGGCAGGATTCCACTTATTTGATATTCTGGAAAGGGCAAAGTGGTGGCGACAGTAAAAAGAGCAGTGACTGCCAGCGTTAGAGGGGGAGGAGGAGGAATGAACAGGCAGAGCACAGAGGCTTTTTAGGGCAGGGATAATACTCTCCGGTACTGTAAAATGGATACATGCCACTATGCATTTGTCCAAACCCAGAGGATGTACAACACCCAGAGCGAACCCCATGGTAAACTGTGGGCTTCGGGTGATTATGAGGTGTCAATGTAAGAATGTAGGTTCGTGAATTGTAACAAGTGTACTACTCTGGCATGCTGATAGTGGGTGAAGCTATGCATGCGTAGGGACAAGAAGCATATGAGAAATCTCTGTACCTTCTTCTTAATTTTGCTACAAACCTAAAACTGACCTGAAAAAATAAAGCCCTTAAAAAAAAAACAAAGCAAAAATAAATAAATAAATAAGTAAATAGATTGTAAATGCAGACTAAACTGCTTCCAAAAATCCATTCTTTTCCCAGCATATCAAGCTACAATATAATATTATTGTATTGATAGTCATAAACAAAATTGTATCTAAACCGCAAACATAATTCAATTTGGTTGTGAAAAAGCCTTGAGTCTACCTCTCTAGATCTTTATTTATCCTATAAACATTTGCCAAATACCCACTCAATGCCATACCCTGTTATGACCATTGCCAATCAAAGGTGATAAAATACAGCTACGCCACTGCCCTTAGAGGAAGTCAAAATTCAATGGAAAAAAAAAAAACGCAAAACAAAACCCAGGAGTTCCCATTATGGCTCAGCAGTTAACAAGCCTGACTAACATCCATGAGGATGTGGGTTTGATCCCTGGCTTCGCTCAGTGGGTTAAGGTTCTGGCGTTGCCGTGAGCTGTGGTGTAGGCTTGGATCCCACATTGCTGTGGCCGTGGTGTAGGCCAGCAGCTACAGCTCCGATTAGACCGCTAGCCTGGGAACCTCCATGTGGGTGCAGCCCTAAAAAGACAAAAGACAAAAACAAACAAACGAACAACGGAAAACCCCAAACAACTTATGACCAAATAATAACACACAAAACTGATCTATAGAACACAGAACTATGGACCCCAGAAAAGGAAAAGAATAACTGGCTTACATTGTACATGGATTTGATGTTTGAGATGGGTGATGGGCCTTAAAAGATGAGTAAGTGCCAAAGAGGAATGGTGGAGGGAGGTGACTAATATTTCAGAGAAGAGCATGCTGAAAATATAGCCTCAGGATAGCCTAGTGGTTTAAAATGTGGCGCGTTTTCCAGCCATCCTTTATTAGCTGTATAGCCCTGGGAAAGTTTTCAGCCTCCGTGACTCAGTTACCTCTCTTTAAAATGGAATACAGGAACAAAACCTGCCTCCTGGTATTATTGTAAATATAAAGGACACTATAACGAGCTCAGAACAGTCTGACACATTAGAAACCCTGAAAACTATCAGCTGTAGGACATGACTTTTTGGCATGGTGCTTTGGGAGACAGAGTATCACAGAAAATTGATGTGAGATGGTGGAATTTCAAGTGTTTTATAAGGACTTGTGTTAAAAATTTTAGACCGAGCAGCTGTAGGAGTCTCCCCATGTATGTTTCAAAGCCATATGATTTCCAGATGTATTTTTAAAGTTTTAAATAGGTAGCATAACCAGACATAAAAGCAAGAAATGGACACATTTGTGAAAAAGAAAAAACAAATCCATTGTGAAACTGATAAAAGGAATCGGGACCTAGCCAGCCAATGGGATAAACCAGACATTGCAAACTAAGAAGGGCTAGGATTAAACACCTACAGTGAGTGAGAGTTGAAGGTAAAGATCTCATAGGTGGTAAGAATTATGAATTTAGCTCTCTGAATAAAACCAGGAGGAAGTAAAACATTGGCCTGTCTATAAGTGGAGAGCGGAAAATCTTTAAGACCTGGATTAAAATCTTAGCTTAGAAGCAAGCCTCCCATTCTAGGCCATGGATAGAAATGGACTCACTCATGAGAAATCAGAATCTATTTTCTATTTTAGCCACCCCCATGGCACGTGGACATTCCCAGGCCAAGGGGGCAAACCCCTGGCCATAGCAGTATCCAGAGCACACCAGTGACAAAGCCAGGTCCTTAACCTGCTGAGCCACCAGGGAACTCCCTCAATCTGTTTTCTGTATGATGAGAGGACCAAACTCATAATATAGTTGCAGTTAGAAAAGTCTGAGGTGAGAAAAGAACCTAAATCCTGGTCAAAAGTCTCATTAAATATAAAGTGCCCAGGCAAACCATAAGACTGTCCCATAAATGCTTTCAAAAAATTGCGTATAGAAGGAACATATGATAAGCCCACAGGTAACATCATACAAGACAGTCAAAAGCTGAGCATTTTCTCTAAAGTCAGAAATAAGACAAGAGTGCCTACTCTCATCACTCCTATTCAAAATGATACTGGAAGTCTTAGCCAGAGCAAGTGGGCAAGAAAAAGAAATAAAGGCATCCAAACCAGAAAACAAAAAATAAAAGTGTGTCTGTTTACAGATGACATAATCTTATATACAGAAAACCCTAGAGTCCACCAAGAATAATTACAACTAACAGAAGAATTCGGTTACATCGCAAGATAAAAAAAAAAAAGAAACTAACAGAGCAATATCTGAAAGAGAAGTAAACAATTCCATCTACAATTACATCAAAAGAACAATACTTAGAAATAAATATAACAAAGGAGGTGAAAGATCTGTACATAGAAAACTATAAAATATTGATGTAATAAATTGAAAAAGATTCAAATAAAGAAATATCCCATATTCATGGTTCAGAAAAATTAAAACACAGACATTTTAACACTGCATTGTACACCTGAATCTAAAATTTATCAAGGAATATTGTACACAAGAAGAATAATAAGTTTATAGTTAGATAATTTTAGCCTCCCTCAAACTGAATAAATACACACAACATCTTCAAGTTCCATTGTATATCTATTAAAATTTCCATGCAGGGGAGTTCCCGTCGTGGCGCAGTGGTTGGCGAATCTGACTAGGAACCATGAGGTTGCGGGTTCAGTCCCTGCCCTTGCTCAGTGGGTTAACGATCCTGCGTTGTCGTGAGCTGTGGTGTAGGTTGCAGATGCGGCTCGGATCCCGCGTTGCTGTGGCTCTGGCGTAGGCTGGCGGCTACAGCTCCGATTCGACCCCTAGCCTGGGAACCTCCATATGCCGCAGAAGCGGCCCAAAGAAATAGCAAAAAAAAAAAAAAAAAAAAAAATTTCCATGCAATTAAATCAGAGTAATAATTGTCAAATTATTGATCAAATTACTTTGACAGTAAGTGCTGTCAAAATGATCACAAAATAGTGCTGATGTTAAAATAAATTATCACTTTACAATGTAATTTTGTAGTATGTGTCTAGGTTCATAAAGTGTTTATTGGTTTTGACCTCCTAAACCCATTTTTGGGAATGTGTTTAAGTGAACACATTCCCAAAAATTAAGAGAAAAACTATATATATTAAATGTTCATTTCAGAATTATTTATAAAGCCAAAAAATGTTTAATAATAATTGAATAACTGTGTAAATCAATATACAGGTATATGATAGAATGTTATATATTCATTTTAAATTATGCTTGTGAAATCTAAAGATATTTAAAAAGATGCAATAATGACATATTGGGAAATTAAAGAACAGCATTTAAAATTGTAGGCCTACTATCTGCAAATGCAAAAAAAAAAAGCCTATATTTGTGTAGGTGAATACTGGGAAGGAATGAACAAAAGTGGAAGTACTTATTTTGTTAGGATGACAGACTCATTAGCATGTATTTTTTCTTTCAGTGTTTTTGATAGCATATATATTTAAGTCTTTGTAGGGGAAGAGGAATTCACATGTAGCTTTTGTGTTGTAAGACTGATGTTACCTATGTTTTTGCAGAATTCCATCTGTCTCTCTTTCGAAAATAGAATATTGTGTACCACTAACCTTTCATGGACTTCCTAATTTTCTGTGGCTTTCACAAGACTACGGCTTGCCTTTTGACAATCATACCTCCAAAGGCTTTCTATGTTCTGGGAAGAAATTATTCTAGGAGTGAATCTATTAAACGTGGCTACAGGCTCCTCAATCCTTTCGTGTCTAAAGTTCTTAGCCATTTTACTGATTTTTAAAGTATCTTTTTCAGGTTGAGCACCATTTTTTTCCAAAGGCAAAATGTTATTTATGTCGTTTTGCCTTTTCTCTGCCATCTGATAACATGATATCGTTACTCCCAACTACTCACCATCTGCTATCATCTTCCTGTTCCAAATATAGCTTGAAAGGCCCTTTTGGTTTCCTTTGGCCTTGACCTTCCTGATTCCATTGTGGTCCGCTCTGACGTGCTACAGTCTATCATTGTTCCCCCTCCCCTTCATTGTTGATGTGAATACTTTTTAAATCGAAATGTCTTACGAAGGGATTTGCACAGGCACAGTGGGTTTGTTCAATATTTCTCCCCTTTTTACCTGTCCCTAGATTATTTCACTAAGGGGAGCTTCCTAATATACATGACCTGTTTTGTTTTGTTTTTAATAAAATTTTAGGCACTGTTACTGGATCTCATTTCTAAAGTTTTGGGGAGGAGATCCAGGAGAGAAAGGAGAGAATGGGAAATGTGACTATTTTATTTATTTATTCATTTATTTTATTTTTTGCTTTTTAGGGCCACACCCCTGGCATTTGGAAGATCTCAGGCTAGGGGTTGAATCCGAGCTACAGCTGGCAGCCTATACCACAGCCACAGCAACGAGGGATCCAAGCCACATCTGCGACCTACACCCACAGCTCACTGCAATGCTGGATCCCTGACCCACTGAGTCAGACCAGGGCTTGAACCTGTGTCCTCATGAATACTAGTCGGATTTGTTTCTGCTGCACCACAATGGGAACTCCAAGTGTGGCTATTTTAAATTTAACCAGTTTCTTTAAACACATGCCAGTGAGCAGTGAAAATGTGACTTTATTTATATAACATCAGTAATTGAAAGAGCAGACTTTTCTTACCAACTATTTTTTAATCACTCTGAAACACAGCATTGTACAGGGTGCATATACGGGTGTTAAAAAATGTGGAGTGGAATCATGATGTTACAAAATTCTATGACCTCTTCTCAGGTCACGTATTTCTAACTGCATTCTTTAAAAAATTTTTTTTTTCTATTAAAGTATCATTGATTTATAATCTTGTGTCATTTTCTGCTGTACAGCAAATTGACCCAGTCATACATACATATACACTCTTTTTCTCATATTATCTTCCATCTAATTTCATCCTAGATAGTTTTCTAAAGAGGGGAAACCTGCTTATTTGGAGGATGCTTGTCAAATTCTTTTCTAGCATGTGTCTACAAAACAGGCTGATTAAAAGCAAAATAATGATACAGTGACTACTCTTTTATTTAAAAATGGTTCGTATTCTAAAAAAAAATAAAACTTTTGTTTACTGGGAAGATCCATTGTCTCAGTCCAGTCAAAGAGCAACAGATGAACAAATTAAGTTTTTTTTTTTTTTTCCTGCCTGTCTCCAACATCTTTGTCTTCCTTCAAAGAGAGATGAATTTAAAACAATAGTCTTGTCTGGGTATAACAAATTTATTCTGATTTTGATATGTAGAGAGCCTACTCCTACGGAATATTTTCCAACATTTTCTGTTTCTAATATAAACTCGCTGAATTTAACACATGTCAGAATGTGCATTTCTGAATATGAAACATTTTTATTGGAGGATTTCATGATAAGTTTTATCACTTGATAGGGCACTGAATCTATTGCAACATCCAAGATTTAAATGTGATGTAAGTTCAATGTATAATGTAAAACCTTAAGCAGAATCTATGGGGTTAGATTCAACTGCTATGTCTTCTAATGAAAACGTAGGGACTCTTGGAATAATTTTCACCCCTCTGCCAGGATCCCAGCCTAAATTCAGTTTCTCTGGTGATCAGATAGATTATTTTCCTTCTTTTAAGCTTTCAGACCAGGAGGTGCGTATCTGGGCTACACCGAGTTACTGATTAAGACAGCTTGGAGATGTTTTACGAAACTCTAAGTCTGTGGAATCTCATAATCAAAGATATGAAAGATGATAGGGTGGCATTTTAAGGGCTAAACACAGATACACACAGACATACACTTGAAAGAAGAATGTGTTGAATATACACACATATATAGCCCTGGATAGCTATATAGCTGTAACTAAAATATTCTCATAACATTTTAACATAAAATATTAATATCCTAGTGCATCAATGATTCTTTTTATCCTGCCTAAAGCAACTGAAGAGCAACCATCTCTGAGAATGTGTAAGCCACCCGAGAATCCTAACAGGCACTGCTTTTCGTGGTTGGTCCAAGGCAGTAGGGAGTCATAATTGTTTGCATTTTCCCAAACTCTTACCCAGATTTTAGGTGTCCCTGCAAGATCTTCGATAGCCACCTCTTTTCTCCCATGACCTTAAGGAGGGAAGAGAGCTGAATGGGGAGCCTCATGCTTGTCAAAGAAGCAAGGGATAGAAGGAGGGCGGAAAGGTGGAGAAAACTGAGCTCACGTGTCTTTAGGAGCTGTTGGAAATTTTGCTGAAGGAAGGGAGGCTTATGGAGGTTGCTGAAGTAGAGAGAAAAAAAGGCAGTTAGAGGATAGGAGTGGACCCTTTTACTTCCCTGGTTGAGCACACAGCGAATAACCTTCCTGTTGCCGTATTGATTGCCTATTTACCATCACGTTGGCAACAAGCTTGCCCCATTATTAATCATCAGGTTGACTCAAAGTGGTGATCCCCAATGTGTGGCAACAGTTGTATCCAGGTGATTGATTTTTCCTATAATGTTTCTTCCTTGAATCCTCAATCCTCTAAAGCTGGATGAATGTTACATGATGCAGAGCTGACAGTGCCTCAATTTCCTATTGCTTCATCCAATGTCTACTATTCATCTTTAGTCGTTCTTTTGGGTTGAGACATGTAGAGTTCTTAGATAGTTCATAATATTTTATTGGAAAATGAGGCTTCAAGAACTTATCTACTTCAATTTAATTTTTTAGAGACCAAGGGACCCTGCCCTAATTTGGCAAGCCACCTATCATGACCTGGCTTAGCAGATCTAAGTTGTAAGATAATTGATTGGGTCTAACTGAGTATGAGAGCTTAGCAGCAAAAAGTGTAGATAGCAACAAGGTGGGACTAATGTAGAACTTGATGAGTGTCGTTGATGTGAGTGTGGTACCACCTACAGGGGACTTTGGGCCATCAACCAAAAGCAAGCAGGTGACCCAGGTTTTCATAAACTAGAAGGAACATTAAACACCTCTGTTCTAGCTCCACATACTTTCTTTTATTTCTTTATTTTTATTTTTGCTTTTTAGAGCCATATCCGCAGCATATGGAAGTTTCCAGGCTAGGGGTCGAATTAGAGCTACAGCTGCCAGCGTACACCGCAGCCACAGCAATGCCAGATCCGAGCTCCATCTTCTACATCCACTACAGCTCAGGGCAAACGCCGGATCCTTAACCCACTAAGTGAGGCCAGGGATTGAACCCGAGTCCTCATGGATCCTAGTCAGGTATATTACTGCTGAGCCATGATGGGAACTCCCAATCTCCACATATTTTAAATGAAAAATAATTAAGGCCCAGAAAACTAATGTTTTGCTTTTGACCACTCAGGTTGATAAGACTGGGATTAGAACTTAATTCTCCTGACTCTCAGTTCAGATTTCTCTTTACAATGCCTTCCTCCTCTCCAGTGGGTGCTCAATGGTCTAAAACTTATTCTGGGGATCTCAAAAATAAGGTCAACTATGAACAATAACCACCATTATTATTGCTAACTTTTTTGTCAAAATTCAAAGTCCAACAGAGTACAATGGTCATGGTATTCTTCAAGCTTTTAATCAACTTAGAACCCAGAGTGACCCATACAGGGGGTGGCGTGGTACCCGAGGAAAGGCCATCTGTAGTGTCTGTTTAGTAGATAAAGAATGAGGTTTTATTTGAGCTGAGTTCATTTGCATATATGGTACAATTTTCTTCTTGGACATGATACTTTGATTCTTTTTTGGGGGAGGGGGAATTTTGGGGGTGGCTGAAGGGCTGATTTGCACCTATGATCCAAGATGCCTACAATTGTTATTTCATTTGAAGGAGAAAGACAAAAAGGACAGCATTCAAGTGGAGAGACCTTGTTCTCACGTTTCCTCTTGCTGGAACCAATGTCAGTATTCACTACCCTTAGGACATATATTCCATAATGTAAGAAGTTACCATTTAAACCCAAACCCTTGGGTTCTCATTTCCTGGGTACTCTCATGGTGTCTGTGAGAGTTCTTGAGAGACCAGGGACCCTCTTGAAAGAGTCTGTTGCTTTGCAGGAAGCTGAGAACACATTCTCATAACTTCACAGTTTGTTTTGCTCCCGCTGTCGTGACTATTAGAAAATTAGAAAAATGAGAAAATAAGAACCTATTCTTGACTGTATTACATGTTTTTTAATTATAAAAATGATAGAAGTTAGTTGTAGGAGGGGGGGAAAAGCACAATAGCAGGACAGAGAGTACACAGTGAAAGAGCAGGTCTATCTAGATGCTCCCCAAACCCAGTTTTATATATAAATGAGATTATATTATGTATGTATTTCCACTTGCTTCCTCCCCCTGCCACATGCCACTTTTAAATACATTCTGATCACTTTTCTATTTCAATACATGTAGGTTTATCTCAAGGTTAGCAGCTCAATAGTTTCATTGTATATTTGTATCATAAACTCAGTAATATATTTAGCCAGCTCTCTAATGCTGGAATCTTTTCCCCCTAGTGTTGCTCAATTGCCAAAAGTAATTAGTGAATATCCTTCCAGGGGCCTTCAGTGATCAAAGTATGTATAGGGTGATTCCAAATAAAATGAGACAGAAAGCAACAGTGACCAAATGCAAAAGATCTTCTCAACTTGTTTCTGGTGACAATCGGACTAGAAATATGAGTCTGAAGAACATTTAAGTGTATTGTTCCAAAACAAACTTATTATTAGATTTGAAAATGGAATAAGTTTTGTACATGGAGAGAATTCAGATAAATCTCTTGCCCACTAGAAAACTAAAGCAATTGCAGCAGAGAAGACACAACAGAAATAATAAATTGCTAAGCAACAGAGATCCTGTTTACATGCAAATATTGGTAGTAATAACAAAAAAGACACAGAGTGCATGAATAACACAGGAAATATGATCTGAAGGCAAAATCGCCTATAACAAACTATTTGGGTTTTGTTTTGGAATGGTTTGCTTGTCCACAACAAGTCAACAGCTATTTATATTGACACCATCTGAATTTTAGTTTGCCCCAAAGTTAACCTGACGTTTTGCCATCTGCTATCGGTCGAAGAAGGAAGTTTATCCCGAAGCAGACAAAGACCAAAAAGGTGTTTTTGTTTCAGCTTATCTTTACCAAGGACCTTCACACGAAGGACAGCTCTGTGGTACTTTAGACATTTCTTCTTAACCTAAAATCTAAGGAGCATTGGAGCATTAAATATTTTTCCTGTGATGTTGGCCCTTTAACCTGTACTGATTTATTCTTTTTCTTAGCATGGACTTTTTAACCTTCCTGGGGAATGCACAGAGGTTGTCACTTATCCTAACTACATTTACATATTAATTTTAGAATAGACCTACTCTCCTGACCTAAGACAACGACTTAGGGCTCTAATATTTAGGATGCTGCTGCTATTGATAAAAAACGTTACAGGAACATTGATGCATCATAATATCCAATCCCTTCTCAGTGTGAAACCTTGAGGTTAGTTGGTCCTGACTCAATTCATATCAGACATTTTTAACAGTATATCTTGTTCTCCACCCCCCTCACCCTAATGAAAACTTCTTAAAGGAAAAGAAGATAACTTTTTTTCTTAAGAAAATATTTTAATTTATTTTATTGCCATACTTCTAAATTACTGGTGCATGAAAAATATTCATTGGCTAAATCCTCAGATTGTTGACTCATCTCCTAGTGCACTAAATACACCAAGTCTCATTCATAGATGCATTCATATACTCAGTAATGACTTATTGACTACCTACAATGTGCCAGACAACGTGTGAGCAGTTGCTGGCCCATGAATGTAAGATCGTATTGGAGAGGACAGACAACCAACCAATTATCATCCAGGAAGGGGTGTTCATGACAAGGGACAAGGGAAGCACACAGTAAACATCTCAGGAAGAAAGAGCTGCGTTGGCCAAAAGCAGGGTTAAGTCTGCGTTGTTGCCATAAAAAGGGTGAGAGCACATGGAGGAGGAAGGCAGCAATTCTGCAGACACATTTCAGGGGAAAGTGCAAAGTCCAAAGAATGAGAGAGCGTGACAGGGCTGGAAAACGGAGAAAAGGGAAGCCTGGCTGGAGCTTAGAGAAACTTGGAAGGGGAGGTCGACCCTGTTATTCAATGCTTTGTACATCATTTCTCCTTTAAAAATAACATTGGACAATCCTCTAAGTTTCAGCCATACTTAGTTTTTATGTTAAAATAAAATGCATTTATTGATTCACAAATCCAGAGATAGAACACTTTAGAGCCAGACTGAGGGAGAGAGACAGTTGATCCTTGAACAACACGGGTTGGAACTGCACAGGTCTACTTATTCAAGTTTTGTTCCTAGGCTCCACGCCCCCACAACCCCCTCGAGTAAATACTACAGTGCTACATGGTCCATGGTGGATTGAATCTCAGAGGAACACACAGATACAGAGGAATCCTGTGTAATGAGGGCTGACTGTAAGTTACATTTTCAGCATATGGAGAGTTGGCATCCCTAACCCCTGCATCATTCAAAGATTCATTGTATAAATACTTTATTATATATACTTGATTATTTTAAGAGCAGTTTTAATTCACAGAAAAACTGCAAATAAGTTACACAGATTTCCTTGTCCCTACTTATGAATAGTCCCCTCTGTTATCAACCTCCCCAGGCAGTATGGGTCGTTTTTTATCATTGGTGAACTGACACAGACACATCATAATTACCCAAAGTCCATAATTTACATTACTACCGTATATTCTGATGTTGTATCTTTTATGGGTTTGGAGAAGGGTATAATGACACATACAAGAACTTCCGGTATCTCATTGTTTTAATTTGCATTTCCCTGATGATATATAATGTGGAGCATCTTTTCATGCACTTATTTGCCTTCTGTCTATATTCTTAAATGAGGTGTCTTTTTTTTTTTTTTTTTTGGCCTTTTTAGGACTGCACCCTTGGAATATGGAAGTTCCCAGGCTAGAATTCGAATCCAAGCCGCATCTGCGACCTACACCACAGCTCAGGGCAACGCCAGATCTTAACCCACTGAGCAAACCCATGTCTTCATAAATACTAATTGGGTTCATTACTGCTGAGCCAGGATGGGAACTCCCATGAGGTGTCTTTCACGGTCTTCAGCCCGTGAAAATTTTGTCTCTTATTATTGAGTTTTAAGAGATCTTTGTATATTTTGGATAACTGTCCTTTATGATATGTACATATTTAGTGTTTTAAATTTGCTTTTATTTTTTAAAAAATAACTTTATAAGATTTTCCACAGGGTCAATTCTATCCGAATGTGTTATAGGTCCAATTTCCCTTCTGAAGACTCTCCTTATAGAAACCATAATTCTCCTGTTTTAATTTAGATGGGTCTTTTAAATTTTTTCAGACATATTACACAGCTCCCATACTGACACTTCCATAGAAATGATTTTTATCAATTTTATACTCTTTCCTACTGTTCATCTATGTTGAGTGAACACTTCTATTTATTTTCTTGATTTAGTCCCTTGTTTTAACTGGTTGTATTTTCAGCAACTTTTCCAGAAAAGCAAAAGTGGGAGTTAGGTCTTTGATTTTTAAATTTTTTTTTTTTTTTTGTCTTTTCTAGGGCCGCTACCCGAGGCATGTGGAGTTTCCCAGGCTAGGAGTCTAATTGGAGCTGTAGCCGCCGGCCTACACCACAGCCACAGCAACACCAGATCCGAGCTGCATCTGCAATCTATACCACAGCTCACGGCAATGCCAGATCCTTAACCCACTGAGTAAGGCCAGGCATTGAACCCGCAACCTTATGGTTCCTAGTCGAATTCGTTAACCACTGAGCCACGATGGAAATTCCGGTTTTGGATTTTTTTTTAAATATGTGAAAACATTTTTATGCTCTCAAATGTGTTAGAATCATTGTGGTTATAAAAATTTTAGTCTAAAAATCTGTTTTACTGAAAATCTTTGTTTTTTGTTTTTCATTTAAAACCAGAGTTTCCTTTTATTTTTTTATTTAGTGATTTTAATTTTTTTCCATTATAGCTGGTTTACAGGGTTCTGTGAATTTTCTGCTGTACAGCAAGGTGACCCAGTCACACATACACATATAAATTCCTTTTTCTCACATTATCATGCTCCATCATAAGTGACTAGATATAGTTCCCAGTGCTATACAGCAGGATCTCACTGCTTATCCATTTCAAAGGCAATAGTTTGTACCTATTAACCCCAAATTCCCAGTTCATTGCACTCCCTCCCCCTCCCCCTTGGCAACCACAAGTCTGTTCTCCCTGTCCATGATTTTTTTTTTTTCTGTGCAAAGGTTCATTTGTGCCACATATTAGATTCCTGTTTTACTGAAAATGTTGAAGGCCTAATGCCTTTTAGCTTTTGTAGTGCTATTGCTAAGACTCAAGACAATTTCATTTGTGATTCTCATATAGTGGATCTATTTTTCGTCACTTATTTTCTTTCCCTGTAAGATTTTAGAACATCTCTTCATCCTTGGTCTACTGAAATTCCATAATAATATACATTGGTTTGGATTTTTAAAAATAATTTGCTGGATATTCAATGTCACCTTTCAATAAAATGACAAATGTTCTCCAATTATAGAAAAGTATCTTCTAACATTTCTTTGATAATTTTTCCATTTCTCCCTTAAAATCCTATTGTCTCATTAAGATATTGTGAAGTGAGACTCTAATTCTTTTCATCTTTCCTATTCCATTTTCCTAGAAATGAGTTTGCCTAGTAGTGAGATTTCAAACTCCGATTTAACAATTGTGCAGGATATATATTTTTTCTTTTTATGACTGCACTTGTGGCATATGGAAGTTCCTGGACTGGGATGGAATTGGAGCTGCAGCTGCAGGCCTACACCACAGTCACAGCAACGCTGGATCAGAGCTGCATCTTTGACCTATGCCACAGCTTATAGCAAAACTGGATCTTCAACCCACTGAGCAAGGCCTGAGATTGAACCTGGATGCTCACAGACACTATGTTGGGTTCTTAACCTGCTGAGCCACAGTGGAACCTCCAGTGCAGGATATTTAAAATTTTTTTTATATGTTGAATTTTCAAGAGCGCTTTCTTGTTCTCTGATAGTTCTTATTTTATCACATTCTATTTTTGTTTCATGGACGCCATCCTGCTCGCAAGCCTCTGAGAAAAATTTTCCGAGGCTAGGTTTTGGTTTTAGTTTCATGGAGCTTATATTTTGGTGTTAAGTTTGGGGGGGGAGAAAAACAATAAACAAAACACATAATAATATTCAAAGTATGAGAATAAATATCTAGGTACTGAAGTTATATATTATAACTAGTGTAAGAGTGAGAAGTGTTATGATGTAATGATGTAAAATAAGTGAGGTAAGACAATAAAATAAAAAATTGACAGTGTAATAACATAAGGCATTCCACTGACCCATACCCCAGCGAACATTGTGAAAATTATAAAAGACAAACCATTTAAGCCCTACGTTGTTTGAAGTAAAAAACGTGTTTAAGAAAATCTATGAAAATTCTGTAAGAAAGGTAAAAGGCTTTTATGAAAACTTCCTGCTCCATGAGATTCCACTCCAGACTTCTGCAGCTGTGAACATGGGGCTTCTGAACTCAGCTCCCAGCCAGAGGGCTTTATATCCAAGAGAAGCAGGACTTCAGAATTTCTTTTTCTTTTCTTTTTTTTTTTTTACATTTTGAAAAATTAAAGTATTGTTGATTTACAGTGTTGTACCAATTTCTGCAGTACAGCCAAGTCACCCAGTCATACATACTTATACATTCCCTTTCTGATATTATCTTCCATCATGGTTTATCCCAATGGACTTCAGAATTTCTTATGCTGACACTCACTGCCTGTTGCTGAGGCTCTGTTCTGGTGAGTGTGGTTGAGAGGCAGGGACTCCCTTCTGCCCTGTTCCCACTCATGAAATGAAGGCTTTCCATTGCGCACGGCGTATTGATAATGCTGGGATCCTAATGACCCTTCCCCTTGTTTTTGAGGCAATGAGGATAAAACCGTTTAATCCTAATGACACTCTTGAGAACAGTGGTAGTGTAGTGAAAGGCTGCTGGAAGTTGGAAGGAAATTCGTGTGTCTGATGAAGATACAGCCTAGATGGTAGGCGGGCTAATTTGTAGTAGAGAAACTGGGAGAAGCCCTCCTGGCATGAGAACACATATCAAACATTGACCTCCAAAGCTCTTCTTTCCAAAAAGCCACACTTTGGTTGGATTAATTTACAGAGAACTATATGCTACAGAACACTGTCGAAGATAATAAAACAATCAGCTGGCCATTAGTGAAGTTTAACAGCAGGTTGTGGTCAGGGAAGAAGTTTAAGATAATCTTCCCAGCACCACTACCATCCCAGGTAGTGTAGGGAGGGCATATCCACAGCTGCACCTCCCTGAGAAACAGCACCACAGTCCTAACTCTATGCAGATAGAGGATAACTTTACTATGTATCTATATATAATGTATTTGTAGTCCTGCAACAGGTAGAATTTAGTAGGTAATTTAATATTTCTGCCAATAAAAGTACAAAGGAAGTGGATGGGAGCAAAGTTGTAATAGACTAAGGAAACAGGGACAGAGAGTAAACTAATAATTACAGCAATATAAGTTGGGGTTTGTAACATTAATATATATCATATTTTATTTTTATATATGATACATTATTTACTATACACAATAAATTTTATTACATATGACATAATTAAAAGGAATGGGGGAATAGAGACATATAAGAGGAATAAACCAACATATCACTGGAATCAAACTAATATAAATGTGTAGGTGATTATCATAATTTAAAATGTGTATGATAAATGCTAGAGCAATTGCTAAAGAAGCCCAACATAGATTGAAAAAATGTTAATGGAATTAAAATTCTATGCTAGGAAATATTCACTCAGTGCAAATTAAAGAACCAAATTAGAAATAGAGAAACAAAGCATGCAACATATTGAAAACAAAATGTCCAGTAAAATGGCTGGACATAAATCCAACTATATTGACAATAAAATCAATGTGAATAAATTAAAAAATCCAATCAGAAGGCAGGAATAGTTAGATTAAATGAAAAATATGATCCAACTCTATGTTGTTTTCAGGACACACACTTTTCAAAGACACAAGTAGATTTAATGTAAAAGGATAGGAAAAGATATATCATTCAAAGAGCAATCACAGGAAAGCTGGAGTGGCCATACTGCTATCAGACAAACAGACCCTAAAATGAAAAAAAAAATGTTACTAGAGATAAGGAGTAATATTTTAGAATAAAAAGATATCAGTTCATCAGCAAGATGTAACAATTATAAACACACATACACTTGATAACAGAGCAGCAAAATAATGAAGTAAAACCAGACAAAAATGAAGGGGAAAATGGATGATTCAAGAATGACAGTTAAATGAAAATTCCCATTGTGGTGCAGTAGAAATGAAACTGACTAGTATTCCTGAGGATGCGGGTTTGATCCCCGGCCTCGCACAGTGGGTTGGGGATCCAGCATTGCTGTGAGCTCTGGTTTAGGTCAGGGACGTGGCTTGGATCCTGTATTGCTGAGGCTGTGGCTGTGGCCAGCAGCTGTAGCTCCAATTTGACCCCTAGCCTGGAAACAAACAGAAAAAAGAATGAGAGAAATTCTACTTTCTTCTTTTTGTCTTTTTAGGGTCGCACCTGTGGCATATGGAAGTTCCCAGGCTAGGGGTCTAATCAGAGCTGTTGCTGCCTGCCTACACCAGAGCCACAGCAATGCAGGATCCAAGCTGTGCCTGTAACCTACACCACAGCTCACAGCAATGCCAGATCTTTAAACCACTGAGCAAGGCCAGGGATTGAACTCTCAACCTCATGGTCCCTAGTCAGAGTCATTTCTGCTGTGCCACGACGGGAACTCCAGAAATTCTACTTTCAGTAATGGTTATAGAACAACTAGAAAAATAATCAGCAAATAAATGGAAGACTTGAACCACACTAGAAACTAATTAGATCTAACAGACATCTCTAGAACACACTACCCAACAATACTAGAATGTACTATCTTAAGTGAACATAGATTATTCTACAATATAGGTAATATAATATACCATAGACCAAACCTCAATGAGTGTCCAAGAATAGATACAATACAAATTTCTGACAACAATTGAATAAAATTAGAAATCCATAGCAGGGGAGTATATGGATAACTCAAGAATAGGTGGAAATTGAATAACATCTTTCTAAATATCCAATGGATAAAGAAGAAATTAAAAGAGAAATCAGAAAATACTTTGCGATAAATGGAAATAAACTTCAATATACCAAAACTTTTGGGATTCAGCTAAAGCAGTGCTTAAGGGAATGTCAGTGTTATGAAAACTTGTATTAAGAAAACATAAAGATCTCAAATCAATAATCAAAACCTCCACATGAATTCACTGGATATAGAATAGCAAACAAAATGTAAAACCTGAGAAAGAAGGAAATAACAAAGATTAGAGCAAACATTAATAAAAGGAATAAATCAATAAAACTAAACACTGCTTTTTGGAAAGCTCAATAGAATTGACAAGACTCTAACTAGTTTGACTGAGAAAAAAACAAACAAACAAAAAACTCCCCAAAAAACAAAAAAATAGAGACTAAAATTGAAATAATCAGAAATGAAAATAACATAACTATTTCATCTTAGAAAAATAAAAAGGATTATGAAAGAATGCTATGAGCAATTGTTCACTAGTATAAGATTAATTAGATGAAATGGACAAATTCCTAGAAAGACACTAACTACTAAAGCTGAATCAAGAAGAAACAATCTGAATAGACTTATAACAAGCAATTGCAGTATTGGAAACAAACAAACAAGAACCAAATACCCACAAAGTAAAGCCCTGGACCACATAGCTTTACCACCGAATTCCGTCAAACATTAAAAGATGAATTAATTTCAATTCGTTACAAACTCTTCCCCCAAATGGAAGAGAAGGTAAGAATTCCCAACTCATTCTGCCATCTTCATGCCAAAGCCAGTCAAAGATGCCCCAAGAAAGGAAAATAACAGAACAGTATCTCTTATGAATGTGGAGGCAACAACCTAAACAAAATATTTGTAAACCAAATCTAATATCATATAAAAGGAATTGTTCATGATCTAGCGGGATTAATTTTAGTGATAAATTGATTGATTTATCATCTAAAAAAGCTATTCATTTAATACATCTTATCTATCAATAGAATAAAAAACAGAAATTACATGATTATCTCCACAGATGCAGAAAAAGATTTAATGAAACCCAAAACTCTTTTTTAATAAAAACAAATAAACAAACTAAGAATATAAGGAAACTGCTACAACCTGATAAAAAGCATTTCTAAAAAACACACAGCTAACATTGTACTTAATGGTGAAATACTGGGCAGTTTATCTCTAAGCTTGGGAAAAAGACAAGAATGCTCTCACTACTATAGTTCAATACTATATTGGAAATTCTTGTCAAATAAAACAGGCAAGAAAAAAATAGGCAAATTTGAAAAAAACTAAAACTAGCTGTATTCATGGATGAGCTGATACTATATGTAGAAAATCCTTGCAAATCTACTGAAAATTGTTAGAATGAATAAATGAGTTCAGCAAGGTTTCAGGAACAAAGTCAATATACAAGAATCAATTCTTTTTTATATACTTTCTTTGAACAATAAATAAAATCAAATAAATATCAATTCCATTAACGATAGTATCAGAAATAATATTTAGGCATTTAACAACAGATGTGAATAACATATTCTGAAAACTATAGCACTTTGTTTAAAGACATTAAAGAATATCTAAATAAATGGAAAAAGATCCTGTGTTTACATTTTGCAAGACTTAACATTGTTTTGATGGCAGTTTTCTTCAAACTGATCTACAGATTCAACACTATTTCTACCATAATTCAAGCTGACTTCTTTGTAGAAATTGATCAACTAATTACAAAATTTATATGAAATTGCAAGAGTTGTAGAAAAGTTAAAACCATTCTAAAAAGGAAGAAGAAAGTAGGAGGACTCACATTTCCTGATTTCAAAACTCATACTCATGGGGAATTCTCATCATGGCTCAGTGAAAACAAATCTGACTAGTATCCATGAGGACACAGGTTCGATCCCTGGCCTTGCTCAGTGGGTTAAGGATCTGGCATTGCCCTGAGCTATGGTGTAGGTTGCAGATGCAGCTTGGGTCCAGCGACTGTGGCTGTGGTGTAGGCTGGCAGCTGCAGCTCCGATTTGACCCCTAGACTGGGAACCTCCATATGCCGTGGGTGCGGCCCTAAAAAAAAAAAAAAAAAAAAAAAAAGAAAAGAAAGAAAAAAAAGAAAAAGAAACAACTCATACAGAGCATCACTAATCAAGACAGTATGTACCAGCACAAGAATATATATGTAATAGAATTGAGAGTCCAGAAACTATACCATACTTCTATGGTCAATTAATTTTCAACAAGAAGGCTAAAACATATTATTAAGGGATCAAGCTTGATTCTTGTTCACACCACATACAAAAATTTACTTGAAATGAATCAGAAAAACTTCAGTATAAAAGTATGAACTGTAAACTTTTTTGATGAAAACTTGGGGACAAATCTTTACAACTTTGAATTTTCAAAGGATTCATAAGCATAACACCAAAAGCATAAGCAGTGTAAGAAAAAATAGACTTGATCAAAACAAAACTTGTGCTTCAAAGGGCACCACCAAGAAGGTGAAAAGACAGCCTACAGAATGGAGAAAATATTTACAGATCTGATTAGCGACTTTCTCTAGGATATCTATCTATCTTACTATATATAGATATAGACAGATATCTATATATAGTTATATATAGATATAGATATCTTAATATTTAATAACAAAATGAAATTAACCCAATTAAAAAAATGAGTAAAGAATCTGAATAGACATTTCTCCCAGGAAGATATTTAAATGACCAGTAAGCACACACAGTAAGCACAGGCAAAATGTGCTCAACATTATTAGTTATCAGGAAAATGCAAATCAAAACCACAGTGAGTTACCACTTTACACCCACTAGGATGGCTGGAATCAAAATGAAACTTGACTACATTATGCTAAGTGAAGAAAAGCCAGTCACAGAAGACCACATATTGTATGATCTCATTCTTATGAAAGTCCAGACATAAAAATCTGCAGAGACAGAAAGTAGATTCACAGTTGCCTGGAGCTGGGGCAGCAGGGGCATAAGGGAGTGATATTTAAAGGGTAGAGAGTTTCTTTTTGAGGTAATGACTCAAAATTGACTGTGGCGAAGGCTGCACTTATTCGTAACTATATTAAAAATTCTTTTATTGTACCATTTAAATGGGCAGATTTATGACAGAGAAACTCTATCTTAATCAAGCTGATAGGAAGGATGGAGAGATGTGTTAGTGAGGTCTCACTGAAAAAGTAACCTTTGGGGAAAAAAATTAAGAAAATGAAGGAGACAGATACTTAAATACTTCTGAGAAAAATGTTCCAAGTACCAAGCCAGTGTTTGTAGACCAACTCTTGTTTCATCTTCTCTATCTGTGTTTAATGTGAGGTATGTCTAGTTGGAAACAAACCCTACTAAGAAAATTCTTTTCCAGCTTAAGAATGAATTGCTTTATTTATTTATTTTTTGGGGTCTTTTTAGGGCCACACCTGCAGCCATATAGATGTTCCCAGGCTAGGGGTCGAATCAGAGCTACAGCTGCCAGGCTATGCCACAGCCACAGAAATGCCAGATCTGAGCCGTGTCTGGGATCTATAACACAGCTCATGGCAACGCTGGATTCCCCACCCCCCCCTTTTTTTTTCCTTGTCTTTTTGCCTTTTCTTGAGCCACTCCTGCGGCATATGGAGGTTCCCAGGCTAGGGGTCGAATCAGAGCTGTAGCCTCCGGCCTACACCAGGGCCACAGCAACACGGGATCCAAGCCATCTGCAGCCCACACCACAGCTCACGGCAATGCCAGATCCTTAACCCACTGAGCAAGGCCAGGGATCGAACCCACAACCTCACAGTTCCTAGTCGGATTCGTTAACCAATGCACCACGACGGGAACTCTGCAACGCTGGATCCTTAACCCACTGAGTGAGGCCAGGGATCGAACTTTCGTCTTTATGGATGCTAATCAGATTCGTTTCTGTTGAGCCACAATAGGAATTCCTGAATTGCATTGTTTTAGCTGAGGACGAAACAAGATAAACATGATCTTTATTCAGTAAGGAGGAAGATAATGAATAAGCATGGTTATTTAATAAAAAAAAACTTATTTATTTAGTATTTTTATTTATTTTTAAAACTTTATTTGATAAACTGTATTTAGATAAATACAATTATCATTTTGTTCTTCCCTAACATCCACGTCTTCCTTTTTTCTTTTCCAGAGCCCTCTAATAACTGTTTAGGAATCTATGTAGTTCTGAACAATCTGACTCTATCTCAGAGATTGTAACATGTAACCTAGGCTTTGCAAAACAGTATAATCCATTTACTGGACAAGGGAGCTGGTAGTGGGTGGAGATGTAATCTAAGTTAATTTAAAGAAAAGGAATCTCTGGACAAGCTGGTGATTGAGTAATCCAAGGTTTACTTTCCTGCAGAGCTGACCAAAATATTTGTAGCCCTGGGACCTATTGAGAAAATCAATCTTCATGCAAAGCTAGTAATACTGAAGGCAAAGCAAAGAGAAAGAAAGAAGTCATATTTTGAGTAGCTTCTGAATCAAGCTATATTTAAAGCCAGTGCAGAAGTTCCCCTTGTGGTCAGCGGTAAGGAGCCCAACTAGTATCCATGAGGATGCAGGTTGGATCCCTACCCTTGTTCAGTGGGTTAAAGCATCCAGCATTGCTGTGAGCTATGGTATAGGTCACAGACGTGGCTTGGATCTAGTGCGGCTATGGCATAGGCCAACAGTTGTAGCTCTGATTTGACCCCTAGCCTGGGAACTTCCATATGCTGTAGGTGCGGCCTCAGGGAAAAAAAAAAAAAAGAAAAAGAAAAACAAAGAAGAAGAAGAAAAGAAAAATAAATGAATAAATAAACAAATAAAGCCAGTGCTATCTTTGGATACTAACATGATCAATGAATTTCCTTTATTGAGAAGACAGTTTTAGTTGGATTTTCCATTACTTCCAACCAAAAGGACAATAAGTGCTGCAGAATTTGGGGCCAGAAGTGGGCATTGTAATTAATAGATGTAACGCGTCTATAGTCAAAGAAGTAGGGTTGAAAGCAATTGTAGCTTGTATCTTAAGCTGGGCCCCCCAAACATCTAGCTCTGCATGCTGGTGGCACACATAAGACCATAGCAAACACGGAACAGTTCTTCAGAGGCTCACAAGGACTTGCTCTGGCTATCCCCCCAGCACCCAGTATTTTCTTAAAAAAAGCTGCTATGAATATCTTAAAAAGATGCAGCCAGGGCCAGGCTTTTAGGAACTCATTGAGGGACAGACTATGATCAACCCTGGAGATGGGGAGCCAGTCCTTTCCCACGTTCTCCTAGAGCCTGCTCCTAATCACCAACTGCTCCCTAGAAAGAGCCTGTTACACATTTGGTGCTTGAGATCTTGCACCTACCATTTTGGGGGCACACCCCTGGATCACTTGACTCTGGTGACCAGTGGGATTTGCTTTTTCAGATCCCGCAGGACTAAGCATGGCCTGGATCTGTTTCAAAGAGGACACAGTAACTCATAGGAATATGGTTAGAAAAACAGTAATATACACCTTACACTTTCATGTCATTAAACAAGCCCAGACTTTGATTATGAGGCATTAGCGCTTTTGTCCCTAACTTCATTTTTTGAGGAAAATGAAGACTACAGATGTCAGAGATGTCACAGTTTCTGAGGGCGGGGTTGGAGGCAAGAATGGGCTGAGAGGAAAAATAGGAGACTAGCATTAGCAAGATGGCAGAATTATTGTTGCTTATATGTCCCCACCCCAGCAACAATAATTTGGCCACCAAAGACAAAAGCACATACATTCATGGGAGGTTTTGGATCTGCCCAGGAGTCTGTGAAATCCCAGTGGAGTCCAAGACCAAGGAGGGCCCTTATGAGAAAGCCAACCCACACCCAGGAGCCTCACTTATCAACTGTGAGCCTAGCTATGGATCCAGAAACAGCTCTATACCACTGCTGTTACAATCCCCACTGGGCCTTGGTTCTGCCCCTAGCTCTATGAGGGACCCAAGAGGAGTCATGCCTGCTCGTGCCTTGGGTAATGGGTCCTCAGACTTTGGTCTTGACTGTGGACCCTACAGTGGATCACGACCTGCTCCATCATCTCTGGGCCACGATTTGGGAGCCCTTGGAGGTGAATCCACCCAAGTCAGTTCTACTGTAGATTCTGAAATGATCCTGTAACTGGGCTTCAGCCCCTTCTGGTCCTAGTCAGTACTTGCTGCTGGCCCAAGAACTGGGGAGGGCGGTAAATAGGGAGGAAGCTCCTTGACGTCTTGACAATAGTTTCTTGGGTATGACACCAAACGCACAAGCAAGAAAAGCAAAAATCAATCAGTAGGATTAGATAGAAGGAAAAACTTCTGTACATCAAAAGAAACAATCCATACAATGAAAAGACAGCCCACAGAGAAAATATCTGCAAACCACATGTCTGATATGGAGTTAATGTGTGAAATATACAAGGGACTCATACAATTCAACAGCAAGCAAACAAACAACCCCACTAAAAAAGGAAGAGAGGGCTTTCTTTCTGCAGAAGACAAATGGCCAGTATGTACGTGAAAAGGCGTGCAGTGTGACAAATCATCAGGGAAGTGCAAATCAAAACCACAATGAGATATCACCTCACATTGTTAGGATGGCTATTATCAATAAGTCAAAAGATAAGTGTTTGTGAGGGTATGGATAAAAGGGAACACTTGTGCACTGTTGGTGGGAATGTAAACTGATACAGGCATTGTGGGAAATAAAATGGCATTTCCTCAAAAAAACTAAAGAAATTAAAAATAGAACTACCATATGATCTAGCAATCCCATGGAGAGGTGTACATTCAAAGGAAATAAGATCACATTATCAAGATATCTGCACTTCCCATGTTCATTGGAGCATTATTCAAAATAGCCAAGGAAACAGCCTTAGTGTGTGTCAATAGATGAGTGAATAAAGAAAATGTGAAACATATATATCTCACATTTTATATATATATATATATGTATATAAAATCCACACATTATATATATAATTCAGCTGTAAAAAAGAAAGGAATTTTATCATTTGTGACAAACATGGATGGAACTGGAGTCTCTCATGCTGTTTCCTAGCCAAACAAGGAAAGACGAACACTGTATAACTTCATTTATGTGTCAAAACTAAGAGTTGAGCTCATAGAAACAGAGGGTAGCACAGTAGTTACCAGGGCTGAGGGGTGGGGAAAATGGGAAGAGGTTGGTTAAAGGGGACACACACTTACAAGACAAATACGTTCTAGGAAATTAGTGAGCACCATGGTGATTATATGCCTTAAATTTGCTCAGAGAGTAGATCTTCAATGCTCTCATCACACCAGGAAAAAAAATTAGATGATAGAAAATTAGCTTTATTGTGCTAATTTTTCACACTGTATCCAACCATCATATTGGACATCTTAAGTATATGCCATTTTAATTTGTCAATTATGCCCTAGTAAAGCTGGGAAAAAAGCAAAAGAAGAATTTCGAAACAAAATAAAGAAAAAGGATGCAATGAATGTGTGAAAAAGGGAGTATGGAATTTGACCTTAAATTTCAGATAATAAATCAAAAGCATTTCTCTCTCAGTGTGGTCTCTCTTTCTCTCTCTCCCTTCCTTCCTTCCCTCCCTCCTTCCTCTCTTCCTTCCTTCCTTTCTTTCTTCCAGTTGGAATTAGGTACTGGATTTCACTAGCCTTTCCTCCCCCGCACAACCCCCCTTTGCCTTGTGGTTTTTCTCTGCAGCAAACTACTCCCAAGCTACTTAAGGAGGAAATGAAAACTAGAGGGAATCCCCCAAGGCCCAACTCAAAGATATTTGCAGGTCCCTGGAGAGTCGAATCTCTATGAAGCCCTGTGGTATTTTTTTTTTTTTTTTAATGGCTGCACCCTTGGCATATGGAACTTTCCAGGCCAGGGGTCGAATCTGAGCTGCAACTGTGATCCACACCGCAGCTGCAGCAACGCTGGATCCTTTAACGCACTGCACTGGGCCAGGGATCAAACCTACCTTTCAGCAGCGACCTGAGCTGCTACAGTCAGATTCCTAATGCACTGCACCATAGCAGGAACTCCCCTGTGGTATTTTAAGGTAAGAGTGGGTGATATTTTGAATTTTGCGACCACAAAAGTTTTCTTAAAAATTTTGCTAGTGTTTAGTTGACTTACAATGTTATGTTAGCTTCAGATATACAGCAAAGTGAATCAGTTATACATACACATATATTCTTCTTTATCAGATTCTTTCCACATATAGACCATCACAGAAGATCTTTGCAACCATAAAAGTTATATTGGACTGCAGATAAAGGTCGGTGGAGGCAGCTTTCTCAGGAATTGAAATATGTCAAATTTGCCCAAGGCTATTTGATCACATGAGGTAGAAAGAGGGCATTATTATGTGACTCAATCTGGCCATACTCAACTTCTTTCAAATACAGGAGGAGGCTGGAAATATCAAAGACAGCTCCAGATTAGGAACTGGTCAAGAAAGTCTAAAGAAAGGGGAGCGAATCCTCACCCACTGATTCCTGCAGTGTAAACGTGAAAAGCATAGACACTGGCATCAGAAATGAGAGCTGGGTGACCTACCCAAAGTTATTAACTGCTCTGGGCCTTTGTGACATGATTGAGGATGGAGACAAGAATTGATTGACTGGAATATATTGTTTCGATCCCCAACACAGGTTACTAGATATGCCGGAATATGAGAAGGTTGGGAAGTTATTTAGGGAGCTGATGAAACACTTTATCTGAGACGTGTGCACCGAATGAGTTCTGCTTTCTACTCCTGGTGGCTTCATTTACCCCAAGAGTGAAAGTGGAGTTTTGGAACTTTTTTCTTACCAGCAGTCCTTCTAACCTCCATCCCTTGCACTGATACTGAAACTGACACGCTTTGGCCCATTGTAGCCTTTTCTATGCTTCGAGGAGCCCAAGAAACATTCAAACAAGGATATGATGGAGTTATTTATCCTGCAGTTTCCCCAAATGTATACTGAATAAAGACATTCTAAAGCTTGTTTTCATGGGCTATTTATTGTTTCTTCTCCAATCCCCCCTTCTTTTTTACACAAATTATGACTGAAGTCAGCTCCAGAAAAACACCTAAGTGCCAGAGATTTTGCTTTTCATAGGCTATGTTCCTATTGACTTTAAAACTAACCTAATCATTCAAAAGTCTGCCAAACCCAGCCCTGAGGAATAAAGAAATAGGAGGTGACCCTAAGGGGTAGGGGAGGGTGGGCATCCAGGGTTGCTGACTAAGAGAGCACTTCCCCCAGGTGTGACTATATTAAAGCCGTATTTCACTTTAATAGGAAGGACTGCAAGGGACTTGGGGGAGGGTGGCCCCTCCAGATGCAGGGGACTCCATTTGGGCTAATAAAAGACCACTTAGCTCTGAGGGCTCGTTACAATTAAATCGTCTCTAAACAGTTGGTTGCTTGGTAAACCTCCAGAGTAGAACAGCTGGAGCCTCTGTAGCTGGAGTTGCTGAGGTCTGCCTCTGTCCCTAGAGCCAGAGTGCATTTCAGTGACCCTCGTAAATCTCACAGCACTGGCCGTGCTGCTGAATGTCCCTTAGTCCCTTTTCTCAGCGGAGGACCAAGGCAAGGTATGTATGTATGAGTTCTAAAGCTCGGTTTAACTTCTGTTTTCTCATGCTGTCTTATTCTAGCATTGTTTCAAAATAATATTAGCCTTGTTAAATGATTTGAGGATTATTTCTTCGGTTTCTATTTCCTGAAATAGATGAGAGATTATTTATTACCTGATAGTTGAATTGACCTTCCTATAAAGCCTGAGGACAGTGACTTTGCTCAGAGAATTTTAATTTATTTTTTATTTTTATTTCTTTGGCTGAAATTGCAGCCGGCCAAGTTCCCAGGCCAGGGATAGAACCTGTGCACCACAGCAGGAAGCCAAGTTGCTGTAGTGACAACACCAAATCCTTAAACCGCAAGTCTCCATGATCTCCAAAATTTACTACGAATTTGACTTTTTTGTTTTTTTTTTGGATTCCACACGTAGGTGAGGTCATATAATATTTCTCCGGCTTATTTCACTTAGCATAGTGTTTCCAAAGTTCATCCATGTTTTCACAAATGACAGGATTTCTTTCTTTTTTTTTTTAAGGTTGAATAATATTCCATACATATTTATGTACATGAAAGGATTTTTTTCACGTTTTCTTTATCTGTTCTTCTGTCTACTTATGTTGTTTTCATATACTGTGAATAATGCTGAGATGAATGAGGATATATTCATGGAGATGCTGATATATCTTTGAGAGGCTGCTTTCATTTCCTGTGGCTATACGCCCAGGAGTAGAATGGAGTTGATGAGTCATATTGTAGTTATAGTCTTAATTTTTTGAGGAAACTCCATACAGTTTTACCTGGTGGCTGTAACAATGTCTGATATTGTCTCTAAAGCTTCTTTCCCTCTATCTTTTTTGTATCTGCTGTTCAGATTGGGTAATTGCTCTTGATTTATCCTAATGATCCTCTATTGTCTCCATTATTTGGTTAAAATCACCCAGTAGATTGTTTATTCTGAATAGTGGGTTTTATTTTTTTCATCTTAGGGAGACATAAATATTTTAGAGCAGTTTTAGGTTTACACTAATATTGAGGTTAAGATACCATAACCCCCTCCGCGCCCCCCCCCACATGCATAGACTCCTGGATTATCAACATCCCCCACCAGAGTGATCGATTGGTTACAACTCATGAATCCACATCAGCACATGGTAATCTCCCTAAATACATAGTTTACATTATGACTCACTCTTGGTGTTGTACCTTTTATTGGTTTGGATAAACATAATGGTGTTTACCCATCATTAAGTATAATACAGAGTATTCTCATTGTCCTAAAAATTCTCCGTGTTCCACTTATTCACCCCTCACTCCCCAACCCCCAGGTCTCAACTGGTGATCTTTGACTCTCTCCAAGATTTTGCCTCTTCCAGAAAGTCATCAAGTCGGAATCATACAGAATGTAGCCTTTTCAGATTGGCTTCTTTCACTTAGTAACATGCGTGTAAGTTTCCTTCATGTATTTCCTTCATGTATTTTCAATAAAGTTCCTTTGTTTTTAGCCCCGAATAAGATTTTATTGTCTGGATGTACTAGTTTTTCTTTTAAGGCCATACTTGCAGCATATGGAAGTTCCCATGCTAGGGGTTGAATTGGAGCTTCAGCTGGAGCCTACATCACAGCCATAGCCACCCAACATGGGATCTGAGCCACATCTGTGGCCTACACCACAGCTTGCGGCTTGGTTTGCTCCTATATTATCTTCTAAGAGTTTATAGTTTTGAGTTTTACATTTACTATTGTGATCTAATTTGACTTAGTTTTTGCAGGAGAAATAAGCTCTGTGTCTAGATTCTTTTTTTTTTTTTTTGTATGTGGATATGCAGTTGCCCCACTGTCATTTGTTGAAAAGACTATCTTTTCTATTGTATTGCCTTTGCTCCTTTGTCAAAGGCTAGTTGATTATATTTATGTGGGTCTATTTCTGGGCTCCCTACTCTATTCCATTAATTTGTCTTAATCTGTCTTGATTACTATAGCTTTATAGTAAATCTTAAAGTCAGGTAGTTTCAGTCCTCCAATTTTGTTCTTTTCCTTTGATAATATGTTGGCTATTCTGCGTCTTTTCTTCTCCATACAAACTTCAGGATCAGTTCATCGATATTCATCAAATAACCTGCAGGGATTTTTATTGAGATGGCATTGAATTTGCAGATCAAGTTGAAAAGCACTGACATCTTGACAATATGAGTATTCTTATCTATGAACATAAAATATTTTTCGCTTTACTTAGTTCTTTGATTTTGTGCATTAGTAGTTTTCTTCATACAGAATATGTACATATTTTGTGAGATTTATACCTAAGTATTTTTTTAGGGGGATGTTAATGTAAATGGTATTGTGGGTTTTTTTGTTTGTTTGTTTGCTTTTTGGTCTTTTCTAGGACCGCACCCGCAGCATATGGAGGTTCCCAGGCTAGGGGTCTAATCGGAGCTGTAGTCACCGGTCTATGCCAGAGCCACAGAATCACAGGATCCCAGTCGTGTCTGCAACCTACACCACAGCTCATGGCAACGCTGGATCCTTAACCAACTGAGCGAGGCCAGGGATTGAACCCACAACCTCATGGTTCCTCGTCAGATTTGTTAACCACTGCGCCACGACGGGAACTCTGGTCTTGTGTTTTAAATTCCAAATTACAGTTGTTCATTGCTGGTATTTAGGAGAGTGTATTTTGTATATTAATTTATATCCTGTGACCTTGCTATAATTGCTTATTAGTTCCAAAAGTGTTCTTTTCTTTCTTTTTTTCTATTTTTTTTTCTTTTAAGGCCATACTTGCAGCATATGGAAGTTCCCATGCTAGGGGTTGAATTGAAGCTTCAGCTGGAGCCTACATCACAGCCATAGCCACCCAGCATGGGATCTGAGCCACATATGTGGCCTATACCACAGCTTGTGGCAATTTCGGATCCTTAACCCACTGAGTGAGGCCAAGGATCAAACCTGCATCCTCACTTATACTATGCCAGGTTCTTAACCTGCTGAACCACAATGGAAACTCCTCAGTTCCAGAAATTCTCTTGTCAGTTCTTTTAGATTTTCTACATAGATGCTCATGTCATCTGTGAACAGTTATTCATTCCTTCCCTATCCGTATACCTTTTACTTTCTCTTCTTTTATTACATTAGCTGGAAATTCCTGTTCAATGTTGAAAAGCAGTAGTGAGAGAAGACATTCTTACTTGTACTTGATCTTAGTGGGAAAGCATTGAATTTCTTACCATAAAATATGAGGTTAGCTATGGGGTTTCTATTGATTTTTTTTTTTATCAAATTGAGGAAGTTCCCTTCCTCTCTCTTCCTAATTTACTGAGTTTTTTTTTTAATCATGAGTCATTGTCAAATGCTTTTTCTGCATCTCTTGATATGATTATGTAATTTTTCTTTTTTATCCTATTGATGTGATGGATTACATTAATTGATTTTCAAATGTTTTTCCATCCATGAATATTTGGGATAAATCCCACTTAGTTGTAGGGTGTAATTCTTTTTATACATTGTTGGATTCAATAAGTTAATGTTTGGTTGAGGATTTTTTAATCTATGTTCATGACAGATACTGGTTTGTACTTTTCTTGTAAGGTCTTTGCCTGGTTTTGGGATGGAAGTAATGTTGGCATCATAGAATGTGTTAGGAAATATTTCCTTTTCTATTATCTGAAAGCGATTATAGCTAATTGGTACAATTTCTTTCTTAACTATTTGGTAGAATTAAATTTTACCAGTGAACTCATCTGGGCTTGGTGCTTTCTGTTTTGGAAAGTTATTAATTATTGATTCTGTTTTTTAAAATACATATAAATCTATAGGTCAGATATATAGAATAGATCTATGTATCAGACATAGATCTATTCATAGATTGCGTGGTTTCAGCAGATTGCGTTTTTTAAGAAATTGGTCCAGTTCATCTATTGTCGAATGTATGAGCATAAGAGTGGTTCATGATATTCCATTATTATCCTTTTAGTGCCCTTAGGATCTGTAGTGATGTCCTCTCTTTCTTTTCCATGTAAATAATTTGTGCATTTGCTCCTTTTTTTTTTTTTTTCTTTTCTTTAGTTAGCCTGGCTAGAGACATTTATTTTATTAATGTTTTCAAAGAGCCACCATTTGGGTTCGTTGATTTTCTCTATTGATTTTCTGTTTTCAACTTCACTGATTTCTGCTCTATCTTTTCTTATTTTTCTTTCCAAAAATGTTGGTTTCAAATAACACCATATCATGTCACAGACAGTGTGGGTGCCTTATAATAACAAAATCCTAATTCTTTTCTTCTGTCCTTTGTATCATTGCTGTAGTTCATTTTGTTTATGTGTAAGCATACATTTCAAAAAGTTTTCTTTTCCCCACCCCATGTCAGAAATATAAGGGAATTTTCTCTGTCATTTGCTGTGGGAACCTGGTTGAGTTCCTGGATGTAAGTATCATAGTATTATGTATTCCTTTCCACCTCTGGCTGAGGTCGCTTGGTGTCCACACTGAGGTGAGGCTTCAGCAACTTCTCAACTAGAATTTACATTTTCCTGTCCCAGCAGTGATTTCCTTGGTGGTTTCCACCAGTGTGTCTTTGCTCTGGTAAACTGTGACTTCCTATATTTGCTATCTGATTGTCTGATCTTGGAAGGGATAATTTGCCCTGTGTCTGCTCCTCTTTTACGGATCCAGGAAGAGTTGTTTATTTTTTAGTCTATTCAATTGTTTACTTGTTAGAATGAAGTGGTGACTCCACGTTTCTATGTGGAACACAATGTAGTATTTTTAATTCAAAAGTATTCATTTAGTTCTATTTCTATGTATCCAGAAGTTTTGTGTTTGTGTGTGGTGTTTTAATTACCAGCATATTTTTTTTTCTCTCAAAAAGCACACTTGTACACCTGCTTTAAATCCTTGTCTGTTTATTTCAAATATCTATGTCATCTTGGGATTGGCTTCTAGTAATTCCCTTGCAAAGTGTCTCTGTGACCTACACCACAGCTCACAGCAACACTGGATTCTTAATCCACTGAGCGAGGCCAGGGATCAAACCCTTGTCCTCATGGATACTTGTTGGGTTCCTTACCAGTGAACCATGATGGGAACTCCCTTATGTGACTATTTTTAATATCTAGAACTTCTAGTTTGACAAAGTACTTTTAGTTGGTTCTTGGTCACACCTGTCAGGTTTCTTTTTCTTTTCTTTTTTAAAATTTTCTTAGATTTTTTTGAGTTTATTGCATTTTATTTTCTTTAATACTAAACCTCCCAGCTGCAGTAATAAGTTTTTATTTATTATTTTATATTAAATAAAATTTGTCTTGCTTCTTAGTAAAAGAAGAACCCTTTGTGGCCAGCATTTTTCAGATATTTCATATCATGGTTTTACATTGCTTCTAACAGGAAGAGGTGAGAGAAGGAGAGATGTGATGAGGTGCTTTCTGTCTGAGATCAACATTGCAGAGAAAATAGGAATAAAGGATACTTCAGAAAATTTACACAGAGCTGCCATTCACCCTAAAGATGTAGGCACTCTCAATTTTATTTTAAAATTAAGTCCTTGGTTTTCTTCTTACTAAAAATATAGAATCCCTTTACTCCCCGCTACTCAAAAATATAAACAGCAGCAACACAGTATAAACAAGTTGCCAACAAATACATTCATCACTTGCATGGCATGTTTTGAAGGAAAATTAAATTATGTGTAATTAATTTTAAGGTTCTTAGTCTAGAAATATGTTAACTTATGTCTTTTGTTTTTAAAGTCTTGAACTTTCAGAATTTGCATATGGAAACATGAAAATAAATCCTGTAATTGTGATAACAACTTTAACACAAACAAAACCCCACAATTATCCGAGACCAAGTAAAACAAAAAAGAGGATTCAGGAACTACTAGCAAAAGGAAATTTTCCTTAGCTCTAGAGCCGAAATTTGTGGGATTGTACCCTCTTATCATAGTCATAGTGCATGGTCCTTCATCTGCTCATTTGGATGAGAGCATTGGGTTCCTGCTTCACTCCATCTGTTCTGCAGGGCCAGTTCCATATCGGCTAGGAAACGGCAGTGATCAAAGCAGAAATGGCAGCTACTCTCTTAACTTTAAAAATTGCTTATGATGTTCTGAGTGTTAATTATGTATGAAATTAGGCATGGTTATTTCATCAAGTGGGTTCAGTCATTATCAATGAACTATTTAATTGTCCTTAAAGTATTCTGACTATGTTATTTACTTACTTCTGGCATACCTCTGTTTTCTTGACAAAGAACACATTTTTTGTTCCTCCCTATGTCTCGGAACTTACTTCATTTCTCCTCCAAAAGTGTAATTCTCTGTCTTCACGCCACACTGTCTTTTATTTGGGTTCTGTGATCGGTGAACCATCCTGCCCATATCTACTTCATAATGTGAAATTCTAATCATATGTCATATGTCTTCACATTACTCTACATTTCTCCTTTATTATAATTACTACTGCTCACAAATATACATTAATATGAGACTATGTGAAATGGACTGTTGAACAACACAGCTTTGAACTTTGTGGGTCCTCTTACATGTAGATTTTTTTTAATAGTAAATACTGCAATGCTACCTTATCTGCAGTTATTTGAATACACAGATGCCACACTGGAGAGATACAGATGAACCATGTATATGGAGGGCTGATTTATACATGATATGTGGATTTTCAACTGGGCTGCCTTGTTCAAGAGTCAGTTGTACAACCTTAAGATGCTTTTACTTGTGAGTGACATAAAAAATATGACTCAAATCTTTGCCCTTTCATTGTAAGGAGTTCCTTGGTTAGCTAAGCATGTTGCCCCAGTGCTTATCTCTGAGATGATCTTTCTTGTCCAATATTCACCTTGGCTACAACTGAAAGGGACAGTAGGAAGAACTCAGCCTTACTGCTTTAATAGTTCACTTTGATATGAATTTAAGGACGTGGAAATTGCTAGGGGCCAAGAAATCTCAGCCAAGTTTTATTCACTCAGTGAAAGCTTGGTAGCTTACAACAAAAAGCATTTGTTTCCCTGCTTTCTTCCCAGTGCTGAGATCTAGACCTCGCTGGTTTGCAATATGTCTAGTGTTTCTAGAATGCTCTTCAGTCTAATAAATTTCTATGGCAAAAAATAAAAAGATGGCCTCCTACAGGGGGGTCTAAAAGGCTGGCTCTGAATCTGAGTTGCTGCATTGTAAATTGCAGCTTCAAATGTTTACTAGTCTCACCACTTAATTATCTTGCCAATGATATTAACCTCTATGTCCTTCTGTTACCTTATCTTTAAATAGGAATAATACTTAGTGACATAGGATAATAATCATGAGAATTAATGTTAACCACTATGAAGTATTCAGAACAATGCCAGACATGTAATAAGCATTGTGTTAAATATCATTATTATTAATTGTCATATTTCACCTTATTTTTATGCTTCACAAAAATAACAGATTTTTATGCTATTAATTATGGTAATTTTTTCAGAAAAAAAAAGACCTTCCTCATTAAGGCTTGATGTAGGGACAAGTTCAATTCAATGCAAAGCAGAGTGAAAACAGTTATTTCCTCCCCCAACCAATTAGTGGGAATGAGTACAAGAGACTGTTTTGAAATACCCACATGTGAAAACTCCCCTAAATTCTTTGCAGGCATGGGCTTCACGAATGATGGTTACTACGTCTACCCACTGGATTTGGAAGAGAGGAAGTGGGGTGAGATGGCCTTGTGTCATTGGGGAAGCACTGGGAAATAATATCTATTCCAGAAAGAAGATGACTGCACAGTCATGAACCCTGGGTTCAGCCTCTTGGAAGGAATAAACCCTGAACCCAAGTGCATTAGCCCTTTTCCATGCCTTTCCAATCAGTCCTGCAAAAATAAACAGTTTATACATTTAAAGTAACCCGAGAATACCCTCACCAATTATCTTATAAGTATTCCTTGGAAGACAAACACGTTGGCCTTGCTCCTCAGGCCACGGCAGCCATTTGTCTGCCATGCGCTGTTGGAGTAGGTGAGTAGCCCACTTTTCTCCGGACTCAAGCCCTGAGCTATTTTGAGGAACAAGGTATCTGTATATCTACCAGTCTCTAGTGAAGTGTCCTATCATTTGTGGTTTCTCTCTCTGCAAAGTCCTCCTACCTCTCCCCCTGACTAAGGTTTCCTATTTTGGGATGATTTGAGCATTGGTGGTTGTCCAGGAAGGTAGATGAATTTGAGGTCCAATCAAGCTGGAGTACAGCTAATACTGAAACTTTTTTGTGCTCAGAACCTGGAGGAAAAAAAAGTATCTCCACTGAGCACATATCATAGGCCGGAGACTGAGTAATTTGATTTAATCCATAATAATGTCACGCTTGGTGGACACTATGAAACCCTCTTTAAGATGAGACAACAGGGGAGTTCCTGCTGTGGTTCAGTGGTAACAAACCCAACTAGTATTCATGAGGACGTGGGTTCAATCCCTGGTACCACTCAGTGGGTTAAGGATCTGGCATTGCTGCAGTGTAGGTCGCTGAGGCCACTTGGATCTGGTGTTGCTATGGCTGTGGCATAGGCTGGCAGCTGCAGCTCTGATTCAACCCCTAACCTGGGAACCTCCATTTGCCACAGGTGCAGCCCTAAAAAACAAAACAAAACAAACAAACAAAGAAAAAAAAAGAGAGAGAGAGAGAAAATGGGACCCAGGACAGCACAGCAGATCAGTGGATCAGTGAACGGCATGTCTCTGAAATGCCACTTGCTTCATTCTGATATCATACTCTTTCTACCTTGATGTGTTGTTTCCTATAAGGAGAGGTAACATGCATTTCATGAGGTTCATGTACTGGGTATGGAACAGAAAGGGTAATAAGCACAATTGCCAGTCACTATAAGAAATTTTTCAAAGAGGCATGGGTCACACGGGGAAGCTAACGTTCATTTTATTCATCACATTATTCATGGTCTCATCACTAGAAAGTGATAGATCTGATATTTAAACTCAAGTCTGTTTTTCAAAGCACACACTCTTTCCACTTTGTATTGCTAGATATTATTCAAGTCAGCAATCTTTGTATACTGTTGGATCTCACCTTCTCCAATCTTAACCGCAGTCAATAGCTGTGGATCTGGGCACATTACATCTCCTGCTAAGAAACTAAATTTCTTAATTTACTGGGCAGATATTTATCATATTTTTCTCTTTCATTAATCTGGGAATTATCCTTTTTAAAACTTGCCTCCTCGGAGTTCCCATCGTGGTTCAGTGGTTAATCAATCCAACTAGGTACCATGAGGTTGCGGGTTCGATCCCTGGCCTTGCTCAGTGGGTTAAGGATCTGGTGTTGCCGTGAGCTGTGGTGTAGGTTGCAGATGCGGCTCGGATCCAGTGTGGCTGTGGCTCTGGCGTAGGCCAGTGGCTATGGCTCTGATTAGACCCCTAGCCTGGGAACCTCTGTATGCCGCGGGAGCGGCCCAAGAAAATGGCAAAAAGATCAAAAACAAAAACAAAAATCTTGCCTCCTCTTAAAATATAAATATTTTAAGCTTTCCTGTGAAAACCTTCATTAAGAAACTACTATTCTTCAATGTCATTTCGTCCTCAGTTAAGGGCCACTTCTAACATTCTTTGGGGGTCTCAAAGTTTTACAGAATTTAGCATAAGGGATTGGTTTTTTATTAAGTCTGGAATATGTATGCATTCTGGGATAAAATGCCTGAAGCTCTAACAGGCTAGGACTGGTCAAACCTTTTTGTTTCTCATTTGAAAACCTTTGTAATCTTTACCCTTCAGAATAATTTTCAGTTAAAGTGAGCTGCCCTGGTGGGAGGATCAAGATTACTCTTAAATCGGCTTATAGCAGAAATTATATCAGGGTTAGCTGAGAAAGTGAGTGAATGAAGATGAAGTTCCATTATTTACAGATACCCTCCTGGAGTTCTCCAGTGGATTAAGGATTCCATGTTGTCACTGCAGAGGTTCAGGTTCAATCCACATGCTGTGGACATGGCAAAAAGAAAAGAAAAGGAAAGAAAAGAAAAGAAACTTTTCTATAGACTTTTTAACTTTTTTTTTTTTTTTTTGCTTTTTTGCCTTTTTAGGGCCATTCCCAGGCTAGGGGTCCAATCAGAGTTGTAGCTGCCACTGCAACACCAGATCTGAACCACGTCTGTGACCTACACCACAGCTCATGGCAATGCCGGATCCTTAACAACGTCTTAACTTCTTATTAGAGAGAAAGAGACTTCTCTGAATCCAACCCGAGTTCCAACCAAAGGCTGGATCAGGGTTTTAGAGGGTCTCTAGAATGCTTAGGATTCAATATTAACCTAAAATCAGCTTCGGAGTTGATGCTACATAGAGTTCTTTTTGTAGCATATAAGGTTTGCTGTGGAAATTGTAAATGCATTGGGTAGCGTTTTAAAGCCCAAATCCCTCTTCTCTCAAAATCTAACTTCCAGTGAGAAACAAACTAATTATATCCCAGATTGATAAGAAGCCCAATGAAAAACAGAAGTTGATAAGAGTCGTGGTTATTGTTGTCAAATCAGGGGTGACTCCTTAAATGGGATCCTTTCTTGAACTCTTGTGTAAAAAAAGAAGTCCGGGGCTAGCATGATAGAATCTCATCTTCTTCCTCCACCAGTGTCACCTGCTCCTTGACCCCTGATTTTACCTTCTTGACCCCTCATTTTATTGCTTGTCTGTCTCTCTAGATCATAACTCCAGCATTGCCCACAGAGGTGCACAGTTTATCAAGCTCTCCTCACCTGCTGGTTCTAAGCATTTTTCAAGGATCAGTTTATTAACATTTCCTATACCCCCATCAGGTAGCTAATATCGTTATAGCTATTTTACATATGAGGAAATCAAGACCCACATCAGTTAGGTAACTTGCAGGGTGACAGGATTGGAACAAGATTCAAATACTTCAAATACTTCAGAGCCTGTTCCTAAATTCCAGACACTAAAATATCAAGATATACTGCCAAAATCAATAATTATTGAATGAATGTCTTTAGTCTATGTTAATATATTATATATGAATATATTCTATATGTAATAAGCCAGCATATCTCTATATATTTATATTAAACATATAATATCTATATACTATTTAGATTTATTTTATGTTAAGCCTATTATATATCATCTCAATATTTATCTAATAAACACACACATACATAACACATGGCATCTGACATAATTATTCCACAAATACTTGTCAGGGTAATATATTATACATTTGTATATATAACATACATAATAAATGAATAGTACATTCTTGATATATAATTTATAAAGCATGAATATAAAATTAATAATATTTGCTTAATGAATGAACATGCAATCCCTCTGGTCAGCTTAGTTTTGGTGCCTCCTTTTACTCTTTTCTTTGCCCTGTGCCTGTGATTCTAGTGTCAGTCAAATGATTCAGGGGCACAGGCATTCAGGCTGTTTATATAGAAGCGATGAAATGGAAGCATCTACAATCGAAATGACTACTTTTGGTTCCTTAGTTCCTGAAAGAACAGATGCTCTTTACTATGGAACTTCTCATCACTATTTTTTTTTTTATGGTGACAAAGCAAAACTTGTTTTTCTAGGATCTTCTGGCTTCCAAAGCTGTTTTCGATTCATTCTCCTCATGACTTACCAGTGATGTGTAAGCCCTAGGAAAGGGCCTTATAATTATGTCCAAACACACTTTTCCCAAGAAGCAGCAGAAAGCTGGCTGAGGACATAGCATCATCTTCTACAGAAGATCATTTGTTTCCTTTGCTTGGAAGATGAACATGCTGCTAGCTTTCCCTGCTAAAAGACACACCTTGTATTTGGCAATTAAATGAGAGAGGAAAAAATGACAAAAAGGTCCCCTACATTTTTTTTAATGAGAAAATAATCTACAGCTTCAATCAGACAATAAACTGAAGACTAAGAAGTTTGGGAATATTCACTCTGTTAATTCAGATTCTGGAATTCAGGCAGTATTCTCAGATTGGAAATTGGGCAAGAGATGGCCACTGGAACCTAAAATGAAGGAATTAAGAGTCCTTGATTATATATATTGCCTTATCAAGGAACCAGAGTAGACAGATCTTCAATGAAATACCTCCAGCTTGGCTATAGAAGAATCCTTTCTCTCTGTGTATGTATGTGTGTTCGTTTGCATATATACTCTCAAAGGAATATATATATATACACACACACACACATATACATATATATATATATGTATATACACACACACACACACACACACATATATATATATATATTGTGGGTCGAATAAAGTTGTTTGTATTCATGCTGTTGCTTTAAGACCCTGGTCTTTAGTGAGAGCTTCCATTTTCCCAGAGCAGTTCAAATGAACATGGAATTGAAAACAGATGTGGGCTCTGGAGTGTTATTGCACAAGGGCGAATGGGGCACAGGGAGGGGAGGAGGGGGAGGTGGCAGGGACCGCGCGAAGGGACCTTCAGCAGCCCCAGGACTCTCATCACTCGAGGGGGTCTGAACTCCAAATTCCACCAGCCTGCACTCTGAAAATGAACTCCTAACCAAAAACAGATGGGGGTGGGCCTCGAGGTGGGGGAGGGGAAGTGGAGGGAGGCCTGATGGGGAGAGTGTGGTGAAGGAAGGTTAGAGAGCAAGCAGAGTCAGAAAAGTGTAGAGAGTGGGCTTATTAACATTCCTGTGTAAGGAAATAAAAGCCCCTGAGGAGGTGATGGAAGTTGGGGGTGAGACATGCCTAGAACACCTGGCGCCTCCTGCAGGCAGAATTCCTGTTGTTTCTCCTCCGCTGAGAAGAACCATGACGTTGAGAAGTTCCAAGAGCAGGGATCATCAAGCCAGATTTTTTTTTTTTTGGCCTGGGAAACATCTCATGCAAACAGACCACTTGCTTTTGCAAATGCCAGTAGTCCTGATAAATCAAACTCACAGGAGTCAGCACAGTCCTCATGTTACTTTCCATAAGGGCTTTGTCTGAGCAGAGGCATGCCAAGGGGCGTCTGCTGCGGGGGAGGAGGGAGCTGGTCCAGTGCATAGTCTGGACAATAATACCTCCTAGGTCTTTCCATCCTGGGAACCAGAGTTAATTCACTTCTGTTTTCTTGGACTAGCTTATCAGAGATTTGACAGTTCCCAGATTTGAATGAAACGTTTTTCCATTTTTCTTTCTTTGCCTCTTTCTTGCCTATTGATTCTTGCTGGATTTTTCTTTTCTCTTTCTTAGTTCTTTCTTATTCTTCTCTTTCTTCTTTTCTTTTTTCTTTTTCCTTCCTTCCTTCCTTCCTTCCTTCCTTCCTTCCTTCTTTCTTTCTTTCTTTCTTTCTTTCTTCTTTCTTTTCTTTCTTTCTTCTTTCTTCTTCTTTCTTTCTTTCTTTCTTTCTCTCTCTCTCTCTCTCTCTCTCTTTCTTTCTTTTTTTAGAGTCACATCTGTGGCACATGGACATTTCAAGCCCAGGGGTAGAATTGAGCTGCAGCTGCCGGCCTATGCCACAGCCACAGCACACCAGATCTGACCGTTTCTGTGACCTGACCACAGCTCACAGCAATGCCGAATCCTTACCCCACTGAGCAGAGCCAGAGATTGAACCCACATCCTTAAGGATACTAGTCGGGTTTGTTACTGCTGTGCCACAACAGGAACTCCTTGAAGCCTAATTAGGGAGTCCCAGGGGTCATTTGCATCATTCATTGTTCCATTCAAAGAGTTCCATTGCATAGAATCTGATAGATTATCAGCAGCCAATATACAACAGTACGGGACATCACACTTCTCCTAATAAGAAGGATGCAGCCCTGATCCTATAACAAAGAAGATGTTATAATGATGGTTCAGTCCATTCATCCCCAATGGCCTGAAAGAAATAAGTTGCCTTTACAGATTGCTCACTTACTAGAAAGGAGTAAGTCAGCACTGAGTTGGGTTTATATTCCACTAGGCTTCAAATGAGTGCCTCTTCATCGTAAGACACAGATGTACACAGGAATGTTTAAAATGTGGTATTCAGAAAGGCAGCAAATATTTCCTCTACTTTTTAAAAGTCTCCGCAAAGCAATCTTCCATAATTCTGCTCACCCAGCCCTGCTTCTGGGATCAAGATAAGAACCACTTTATGATTCAGATAAATGTTACAGTTGACAGAAAATTTTAGAGTATGTCTAATTAGTGGCTTTGGGAAACAGTATGGATTTGTTATGCCAAAGAACCACAAAAATGAAAAGCTTGTCAGTAAGAGGTTGTCCTTTTACCTTACTTGGGTTTTTTGGTTTTGTTTTTTGTTTTTTTTTGGTTTGGGTTTTGTTTTGTCTTTTTAGGGCTGTACCTGAGATATATGGAAGTTCCCAGGGGTTCGATTGGAGCTGCAGCTGCTGGCCTACGCCACAGCCACAGGTTCTGAGCCATGTCCTCGACCTAGACCACAGCTCACCACAACTCAGGATCCTTAACCCACAGAGCAAGGCCAGGGATTGAACCCATGCCCTCATGGATACTATCAGGTTCGTTACCACTTAGCCACTTAGGGACTCCTTATGTGTCGTCTTAATAAGTCCTTTAACTCTGGTAACCCTCAATTTGTTAAAATCAGACATTGAGCCTTCCCTGTTTATTGTAAGGGCTGTTATGCAGGTTAATCAGTTAATATAGGTACAAAACATTATCAACTTGTTGTGTCATATTGCTCTCCTCTTTCTAGTTTTCTGCCCATTTTCCCTTAATCATAAATTCTGCTTTCATCGTATAATCAAAGAGTATCCACTGCAGGCAAGACAGTAGAAAATATCTCAGAACTTCATCAGTTAACAGAAGAACTCAGTTCCTTGAAACCTATAATCACTCATTAGAGAAGATAAATCATTTACTCTACATTCAAAGGATTCCACAATATAGCCTCCACCTTAATTCTCAGCTCTCCTCGACATAAGTGCTGTGGCCTCCAGCTGACTATCACACTCAGTCCTCTTGCCTCCATTTTTCCCCGTGGTAAATAAAGTGTGCGCTTTGCACGTGGATGTTCAGATTTTCTCCAGACCCTCAAGCATCTCTGGTGAGAATGCACAGTAAGGTCTGCAGTACTGACTTGAGATAAATAACACTCATCTTCTTCCCTCTCTTCTATTGTCTCCTTGAGGAAAGAGGCAATGTATTATGATTGGTTGGGCTTGGTTTGTTTTCTGTTTATTGTATTTCTCAAAACAGAAAGACAATGTCATGTGTATGCCGGATGCTCCATTGAGTGTTTTTCAAACAGTGAATGAATGAATGATGACGTGTTGTTTCTATAAATCCATACAAATGCAGGATCTGCTCTCTGGCTTGCATCTTTCAGGAAGGTGGAAACGGAGAGGGGTCTTTCTCCACCTCAAAAGCTTATTGAAAAAGCATGTGGTCTGGAAGAAACAAGAGGGCTGAGCGTTTCTAAGGAGAGAAATCTTTATTCAATATAAAGAATTCAAAAGGTTTATCTTCAGGCTTTAGTAATAAACCCTCCAAACCTTGCATTCTTTTTTTTTTCAAATTATAAACAAGAAGTTTTTCTCTTAGTATTTAAAATTCTTCAGCTATCATTAGGTCATGGGAATCAAGCAAAAGCTGGTCAGTACAGGAATCTGACGCTGGATGTTTCCCTGAGAAACCAATCTCCGGAGCTCAGGAGATGCTCATCTCTGATTTCTTTCCAGTAACCACAGAGAAACCCTACTCAGGAGATTTAACCTCTCCTCCACTCAAGTAAGCCCTTAGCTGCAAGTGGAATTCAGAGTATTTCTGCTTCAGGATACCACCCACATTTCAGGAGAAACAGGCAATTGACTTGTCTAGAAGATAAGGCAATGAGGGGTGTCTGAGTGAAGAAGGAGTTCTCTGCACCGCATTTCGCCAACTGGGAAACAACAAAAGCAGCAAATTACCTGATTCTCTTTCCCTGATAACTGTCAAAGGGAAAGTGAATCAGACCATCTTCTTGGTAGCGCAAGTTTAAGGAAGTGAAATCTTTTTTGCATTTGTCTTTATCTCACTCTTCATTTACTCCATCAATGACTTGTCCTTTGTAAATGACATTGGATGTACCCTCCCCACCCCCATTCCCACAGCTCCCTAGCTACATATGATTTGGACATAGAGCACTGCGATTCATTGCTGCCATGTTTGTTTCCCTCACAGCACTGCCATTCAACCCATGCTGCAGAGAATCCTCACATTATGTTTCTAAAACATCTCTTTTGTCATTTTTCTTCATGTTCAAAATCCTTCAGAGTCTCATTAGTCATATTAGTGATTTTGAAACATGTCCAAGTATTTCAACTTGCCAGCGCAGTTAAACCCTTACCCTTAGTTCTACCTAATACATCTTTGGACTCTCCTATTTTAGATTTAGAAGGTATGCTAATTTTGCAGTGTGTACCATCATACTCTGTGTGTGTTTAAATATACAAACCATGTTTTAGAGTAATTATCAGTTAAAATACTAACCTCTCCTCTCAAAAAAAAAAAAAAAGAAAGAAAGAAAGAAAGAAATTTTGCCACATACAGAAGTTCTCAGGCCAGAGATCTAACTCATGCCACAACAGAGACAATCAAGATCCTTAACCTGCTAAGCCACTAGGTAAGTCAAAAAAAAATTTTTTGGAGTAAAACTGATGCTAAAAGAAACACCATTCATCTATTGATGGCCACTTAAGCAGTTTCCATATCTCAGCTGTTGTAAATAATGCTGTTATGAATAAATATCAATCAAGCAAAAAAGGAAGAAAGGAGGGAAGGGAGGAATAGAAAGGAAAATAGAAGAAAACAACAGGGGGAAGGGGAAGAGATGAAAGAAAGAAAGGAGAAAGAGAGGGGTGACAGAGGGATATGAAGTAAAGAAGAAAGGCAACATACTTATTTCACACTTTCTTTCACCACTTGCACTGCCTTCTCTTCTGACGTCCTCACTGGTAGGAAAGAGCTAACTTTGCATCACGACTCCAGAGCCCACCCAGCCACCAGCTCAGAGCCGGATGAGCCTTCCTGCCCTCCTTCCTAGATCTTCTCTAAAGGTGTTCTCTGCTCCCTTCAAATCCATCCTTCCCTTCCCCAAAATGGGCCTCAAAATAAGCACAGACTCTGCTCTTTGCTTGTTTGATTATGGCATTTCCCTCCCCACCCCCCTAGCAGGCCCTCGTGGCTCTTCCCTGGCTCTGAGCTTCTTTCCAGGTAGTCCCTCCAGGGTCTTCTCCAACACGGTTTCCATTCCCTTCACTCCAGCTTCCCCACCTGTTACCTGCACTACCGAATGCAGAGCTCCCTTTCTCAGGTGACACCCACCGACACCTCCCCTGTGGCTTCAGAGGGGATTTGGATGTCTTCCTGATTAACCTTCTGAATTCTCTTTAGCACAACTGAGGACTGACTGCAGCTATTATCAAGATTTTATGGAGTTCCCGTTGTGGCACAGTTGGAAAAATGATCTGACTAGTATCCCGACTAGTGGGTCAGGGATCCAGCGTAGCCAGGAGCCGTGGTGTAGGTCGCAAACGCAGCTCAGATCCCTGTTGCTGTAGCTGTGGCTGGCAGCTGTATCTCCAGTTCAACCTAGCCTGGGAATTTCCATTGCTGCAGGTGTAGCCCTAAAAAGGCCAAAAAAAAAAAAAAAAAAGATTTTACTGCAAAACAAGAGAGTACTTAATACCACTTAGAAGTAGCCTGGGGAGTTCCCGTCTGGCGCAGTGGTTAACGAATCCGACTAGAACCATGAGGTTGCGGGTTCGATCCCTGCCCTTGCTCAGTGGGTTCAGGTTCCGGCTTTGCCGTGAGCTTGTAGGTCGCAGACGCGCTCGGATCCTGTTTGCTGTGGCTCTGGCGTAGGCTGGCAGCTACAGCTCGATTGGACCCCTAGCTCGGGAAACCTCCATAGCCGCAGGAGCGGCACAAGAAATTGCAAAAAGACAAAAAAAAAAAAAAAAAGAAGGTAGCCTGGAAATGGCTCTAGTCTCAAGCCAGCCCCATTTCAAATTTCCTGTCACTCCTGCCTGTTTCCTACCTGAGGTCCAAAGTGTCAGGGATGATTTAATCACAGAACTCATGTTCTCAAGAAAAAAAAAAAAAAAAACAATTTTCAGAAACAGGGCCACACTGATGCAGATTTAGAAAGGGAGTCAAACTTAATCACCAGAGTGTTTTGATGTGTTATCACAAATAAACAATGAGCCAAAGTCCCAATGGCAAAGTAAAACTCTCACAGCTGATAACGTTAAACATTAAACATAGTAGAAGTAATCAACACAAAGTGAAATAGCACTGGCAAATTTCCACACAGTGAAATCTGTGGTTAGTCCAAATGCTGATCAAAGAACTACCTTAACCTTATTACAAAAAGGAAAGAAAAAAAAAAACCTGCATGGAAATAATTTTATCCAGAACGAAATAAGTGAAATTACGCAAAGTATTGCAAAATCAAATATCTTCATAAATTCGATTTGAAATTTCTGCATATGGGAAATGTCGACTTTTGTAGACTCATGGCCACAAAGGCAGCTCGGTTCCTGTGAGTAAAACGGGATCTAACAAAAAATGAGATCTTTCTTTGTCAAATTATACTAAAAGGAATTATCCAGATGAAAATAATTCAGTAAGAGGATATTTTTTTCAAGTTTTGAAGTCGTTTAGTTCTGAATAGCAAATTGATGAAGGAATTAAATTATCCTTTGGCAAATTACTCCAAATACTTTTCTGGTAAAAAAAAAAAAAAAAAAAAGATCATTGTTAATATAGGTAAGGACAGCAGAACCAATAAGCAGTCTAGAAACAGCCTCCTCCCATGTGAGTAAGCACAGAGCTAACTGGCTGTGATGCCTGTGGTTTGAAACAGCCCGGGCATTTCCACGTGAGCCTCACCCTTCTTTCTCCTTTCTGAGACCCCTTGTATGTCCCCCTACGGATGGACACCTCAGCAGTTTGCTGGGTCATTGTGTTGTCATGGTCCCCATCCTCAGAGTGCATCTTTGAAGGCCATGCGGTACATGTGTGCGTACACACACACAACACCCACACCACACACACCACACACGTATGGCAGTTAAGTGGCTGAGCAAATAGTCTTCTTAGATGCAGTGAAGATCATTTATCCCGGAAATGGAATCTCACGTGGTGGATCTTACCGCCTACAACTCCATTGGCTCTGGCATAAAGTATGACAGATATGCTCTTCCCCTAGCTCCCTTTGTGCGAGAGGAGAAATGGAGCTCGAAAGTCCAGGTGACTCGTGGGACTTGGGTGAGTTGAGCGGGGGTTGAAATGGAAACATTCTGTGTCCTCTGCTAGAGCTTTCATGAAACTCAAATTACTGAGTTAACTCTTAGGCTCTGAATACAGTTTTAAAAGGCAAGAGATGCCTTTCTGTCTCACATCTCAAGGTTCCCTCTTATTTCGGTTCTAGGTTACCAGAGTCTCACAACAGCATATGCAGACACCCCTGCATCCTGTCCGGACTGCCTTTCCAGCAGTGCTCCAAAGCTGAGATCATCTGAGTTTCTCATAACTGCTTCTTCTGAAATTCTCAGAGAGTGTTGAAAGCATCTTGCTTTCTGATCTGTACACCCTGCTGGAGGTGAGATATCTTAACACAATTTCAGTAGCTGCCTCTTCAAATGAACATGCATTTAGTAGAGACTTCGGGGATATATGTCTTACTGCTTTAATTTTAAATTAACTGCATTCTTTTTGTATTAACTAAATGTCATACTGATCAAATTTGTGGAAGATATGAGTAGTGAGTGATTACTGAGTTTAGCTGATAGGATTATGTAACAAAACAGTGGACAAAGTATTTTCAAGCATCATTCTTAGAAAAGGGAAGCTGAGCATACAATATCGTATGACACCTACTCCACTATGGCAAGTAATTAGAGAAATTAAAAAAAAAATTGAGATACTCTTTCAACCCACCAGACTGGCAAAACCAGTTTGGTTATTTTTAAAATAATTAAATAATTATTTTGAAATAATGATTTTCAAACATAATTGTTTCATTTATTTATGTTGGCTGCACCCATGTTTGGGTCGAATCAGAGCTACAGCTGCCAGCCACCAACACAGGATCCACGACGTATCTCATCTGTGACCTACACGACAGCTCACGGCAATGCCGAATCCTTAACCCACTGAGCCAAGGCCGGATCAAACCTACATCCTCATGGATCTAGTCAGGTTTTGTTAACTGTTTGAGCCATGAAGGGAACTCCTTAAACATAATGTTGGACCAAAAATGGATGAAGGAAGTGGAGCATCCTTACACGATACTGATGACAGTTTAAAATTAACAGAGCCATACATGAGGAGCACTGACAATAACCCAAACTTACACATCTAGGACTTAATCATCCAACACTGAGTAGTGTGTGCATGTAGGTTTGCCCGAGAGAAACTGTGGTACTCTTACCGGAAACAGAGCCATGTATAATTATATAAAGGAGTCCACTGCAACATTGTTTTAGCAGAAAAAAAAAAAGGGAAAATGAGGGGTGGAGTAATTTCTCCAAGTGTCAAGAAGTGAGTGATAGATAGACACGTAGATGGAGTAGAATAGATAGACGGGAGATGGATTGAAAGGACAGACTGATAGTGGCATATTCCTACAATTCCTTTTTGCTGCAGTTAAAAAGGAATGAACTATATATGTACAATCATGAATCTAACATTACAATTAATTTAATTTAATTTAATTTTTGTCTTTAGGGCTGCACTTGTGGCATATGAGATTCTGAGGTTAGGGGTTGAATCAGAGCTTATCTGCAGCCTACACCGCAGCTCAGGCAATGCCAGACCCTTAACCCACTGGGCAAGGCCAGGACTTGAACCTGCGTCCTCATGGATACTAGTCAGATTCGTTTCCACTGAGCCATGGACAGGAACTTCTATACAGTTAATTTTAGAATATGGTACTGAATTTAAAATCATGTTAGAAAAACTTTACATATCTGTATTTAATTTAAATAATGCTA